>NW_016107585.1:2088938-2109601 GCF_001604975.1 Cebus imitator | reverse complement strand
AAATACAAAAAATTAGCTGGGCATGGTGGTGCGTGCCTGTAATCCCAGCTACTCAGGAGGCTGAGGCAGGAGAATTGCCTGAACCCAGGAGGCGGAGGTTGCGGTGAGCTGAGATCGCGCCATTGCACTCCAGCCTGGGTAACAAGAGTGAAACTCCATCTCAAAAAAAAAAGAAAGAAAGAAAGAAGGAAAGAAAAGAAAAAAGTTCAGAATAAATGGATGCTAGATGATTTCTGACTCTTCATTTGCAAGTATAGGCATTGATATTGCTTCATAATTTTTCATGTTGCTATTAAATGTGCTAGTATTAAGGTTGTTTGGGGGGAGTGATATTTAGGAGCTAATAGATGGGAGAATAAATAAGGCAAGAACCAAACAAAAAGGGCACATTTTTGGCAGGCCCGTCAGGGAGTTGTGCCAGAAGGGTAAGCCTCCTTTTCTGTGGAGTCCAAGCCTTTAGGCCACACTGAGGGGAGCTGTTTTCACTCTGAAAAAAAATCTTTATTGGCCGTAGTTGACCTCATCCATAATATATGAGCCTGAAGAGGAAGCAAGAGCCTAAACCCAGAAGCTGCTCAAAAAAAAAGACGAAAAACCATATGAAATAGCATATTGCTCTGATATGATCTTTTCCTTCAAATTTAATTGGTTTATCCTTGGAGGACATCCCTAAAATTATATCCCAGGGGCACGGAGAAGTAGTAGAGGAAGGAAAGAATAAAATAAAGTTCAGGGAAGCTGGGTGAAACAGAGCATTTGTTGAGAGTTTGAGTTTATGAAGAGTCTCTTCTTTTCAAATAAGATGGCAAGGCACCAAATATGAGCATTCCAAGGCCCAGAGACATAAAGGGGCTTACCCATGTCACACAGCAGACCTGGGAAGATGACAGCCCAGGTCTCCGGCTGCCCAAGCCTGAGTTCTCACCTCTACTTCCCAGTGTCCTATGATTACCTTGAATGGTTTGCTATGAGTAGAATGAACTGTACTTTCACAAGGAAAAGTAAACAATAACTATGACTTCTGCCTTGTGAACTTCTGATCTAAAATAGGGAAGTAACTGTATTTATGCCCATTCTAAATTTATTTTTGTGTGCTATTATTATTCATCTCTAATCTTTCGATAATCATCATTAAAGTCAGAAGTTTTAAACCAGGAGTTGGTAAACTTTTTCTGCATAGGGCCAGATAGCAACTATGTCAGGCTTTATGGGCCAAGTGTCAAGATCAAGGATATTATATAGGCAATTTATCGAATTATTTAAAATGTAATTTTTTAAAATTAAAAACCATTCTATGCATTCAAGCAGTGTAAAACTGGGAAGGTCAGATTGGTCCAGGTGTTATAGTTTGCCAAGCCTTGATTCAGAGGATTAAGTTCCAAGTAATGTATGTTCTTTCAATGGAGTACCAGGTTGCACTGGAGGCATCATTATTTTGGAAGGAAATGAAATGCCAAAAGGAACAATTGAGTTATGTATGCTTTGGGATCTGTAACAAAAATCTGCATTAGAGAGAAGATAATTCCTCAGAATTTAACAGAATGAATTAGACAGTAGGTTCATACATAGAGATGAGTCAAAAGCTGCAGAATCAAGGTTTTCTGGGCCACGACCCTAGGAGATACTGAGAGCCAGTAAACTCTTTCCATACTAGCATTGCTCTGACTGCTCATTCATTTCAAAACTTTCTACCACAAAAGCACCATTAAATTACTTTCCCCTTTTAAAAATAAATAGTAATAAAACCTTTAGGCAGGGAAAAGAAGTATTTTCCATTCTACTAAACAGAATAATAGGTGTTGCTAAAGTTTTCAGAGGTCTGAGACTTCTCCTCTTATAAAACTCAAGAGAGGAAAAGACATACAAACACATCTACTACCTTAACCCATTTTGTTAAAAGCATGTTATCATTGGCATGTCAAGACTCTGAGATCCCTTTTCCTGTGGATGAGCACAAGTCCCCGAAAGTCCAAACATTTTCAAATTCCTTCCTGAGGATAAATTAGGGATAACTGGAATAGCTTAACAAATATTATTGACAAGAGAGTGCCCCTCCGGGAAAGAGTGTCCAACTCCTATGCTGAATGGTAGGAAGCATATCAAAAATAAGATGAGATTTCCATTATTCTCTCTGCCAAGCTGCAAAGGGGGCTGACTCTCCTGGAGTCTAGGACAAAATCTGAGTGTCAGAGAGATTCGGGTAGGTCCACATTAAGAGACAGTGACTCAGAAAGACTGTGATTAGCTAACTTGAATATGGAGTAGCTTAATCCTTCAGACTTTCATTCACCCACCTAATCAACCTCCCGTGTTTATGGATGCAGAGACTTTCCTCATAGGTTTCTTAGAGCATTCAGTACTACTCTTTGTTGGCATCATCTACTCAGGACTTTCCTGAGTGCTTTTGCTGGCCATACTGTTATCTATTGGCTTGCTGGTCCTCTCTCCATTCCTGTACATTCAGGGCATTCACATCTTTGGAACATATTTAGCTAATTGCATGGGAAGTCTCATAGCTCCTTTCCTGATCTGGCCAAATTACCATTTAACAGCACCTGATACATGACTTCCTGGTGGCCCATAAGGTGGACTAAAAATGCCTTCAGGACCTACAATAATTCAACTAAATTCCAGGTGATAGAATGGAATGATGAAGATGCTTCCTCCATCTCGAAATAATGAAAAGTTTAAAAAATTACTACACCAGCTGAAGGAATATAACAAATATAAGTGAGACTGCCATTTAATATATGTGAAGTGTAATCTGGCTGGTCCCAAGATAAGATAGCAGGAATCTCAGATCTTACTGCCCATCTCCATTCCTACTAACCCAGTGGAACCATAGTCTTCAATATCAGGCACTGAGCTAGACTCTGGGGTAAGAAGCTAAGTCATTGGCCTTAGTAGTAAGGAACTCAAATATGGAGAATAAAACTGAAGCCAGCAAAGAAATTATTATAATACATGAGCATAATTATGTTATAATGCATGACAGAGGAATATCTGGAACGAAGCAGGCAATCTACACTGTTGTGACACTGCTTTGCGTGGCACATGCCACCAAACTTTCCCTTGGCTAAGAGGCATTCAGCACTCATCCTCACAGTAATTCCCTTTAGGACCTCTTCCCTGATTGGCAAGATCCCTATTAAGACTGATGCTCCTGAGGAACAGGTGCTAGGCCACTGTATTAGTCCATTCTCACACTACAATAAAGAACTATCTGAGACTGGGTAATTTATAAATAAAATGAGTTTAATTGGCTTATGGTTACACAGGTTGTACAGGAAGCATGTCTGGAAGGCCTCAGGAAGCTTACAATCATGGTGGAAGGTGAAGGGGAAGCAGTCACATCTTACATGTCCAGAGCAGAAGAAAGCTTGGGGGAGTGTTACACACTTTTAAACAACCATATTTCATGAGAACTCTATTATCAGAACAGAACCAAAGGAGGAAACTCGCCCCCATAATTCAATCACCTCCCACCAGGCCCCACTGCGGATTACAGTTCAACATGAGATTTGGGTGAGGACACAGATCCGAACCATATTATTCTGTCACTGACCTCTCCCAAATCTCATGTCCTTCTCACATTGCAAAATCTAATTATGCCTTCTCAACAGCTCCCCAAAGTCTTAACTCATTCCAGCATTAACTCAAAAGTCCAAAGTCTCATCTGAGACAAGGCTAGTCTCTTCCATCTATAAGCATGTGAAATAAAAAACGAGTTAGTTACTTCCAAGATACAATAAGGGTACATGCATTGGGTAAATACATCCATTCCAAAATGAAAATAATAGCCAAAAGAAAGGGGCTTCAGTCCCCATGAAAGTCCAAAACCCAGCAAGGCATTAAATCTTGAAGCTCCAAAATAATATCCTTTGATTCCATGTTTCCCATCCAGGGCACACTTGTGCAAGAGTTGGTCTCCCAAGACTTGACACCTCTACCCCTGAGGTTTTGCAGGGTACAGCTTCCACAGCTGCTTTTATGTGCTGACATTGAGTGGCTGTGGCTCTTCTAGGTGCATGGTACAAGCTGTCAGTGAATCTACTATTCTGGGATCTGGAGGATGGTGCCCCTCTTCTCACAGCTCCACTGGGCAGTACCCCTGTAGGGACTCTGTGTGGGGGTTTTAACTGCACATTTCCCCTCTGAACTTCCCTGGTAGAGGTTCTAGATGAGGGCCCTCTCTGCCACTGCAGCAGGCTTCTGTCTGGACATCCAGGTATTTATTTCCATACATCCTCTGAAATATCACTAGAGACTTCCAAGCCTCAACTCTTGCACTCTGTGCACCTGCAGGCCTAACACCACATGGAAGCCACCAAGAATTATGGTTTGCACCTGCTGAAGCGGCCACCTGAGCTGTACCTTGGCCCGTTTTAGACACAGCTGGAGCTGGAGTGGCCAGGATTCAGGGAGCAATGTCTTGGGGTTGCGGAGGACAGTGGGTCCCTGGGCTTGGCCCACAAAACCATTCAGTCCTCCTAGGCCCCCAGGCCTGTGATGGAGCCTTTGAGATCTTTTCCTCCATTGTCTTGATTATCAGCATTTGGCTCCTCTTTACCTATGCCAATTTCTGTAGTTGGCTTGAATTCCTCCCCTGAAAATGGCCTTTTCTTTTCTACCACATGGCCAGGCAAACTTTCTAAACTTTTGCACCCGCTTTCCTTTTAAATATAAGTTATACTTTTAGGTCATTTTTTTTGCTCACACATATGAGCATACGCTGTTAGAAGCAGCCAGCATATGCTGTTAGAACAGCATATGCTGTAAGCATCTTAAATGCTTTGCTGCTGAGAAATTTCTCCCACCAGATAACCTAAATCATCACTCTCAAGTTCAAAGTTCCACAGACCTCTAGAGCAGGGGCATAATGCCACCAGTCTCTCTCCTAAAGCATAGCAAAAGTGATCTTTAGTCCAGTTTCCAATAAGTTCCTCATTTCCATCTGAGACCTCTTCAGCCTGGACTTCACTGTTTATATCACTATCAACATTTTGGTCACAACTATTTAACAAGTCTCTAAGAAGTTCCAAACCTTCCCTCATCTTCCTGTCTTCTTCTGAGCCCCCCAAACTGATCCAACCTCTGCTCATTACCCAGTTTCAAAGTCACTTCCATATTTTCAGGTAACTTTATAGCAGTATTCCACTTCTGGTGCCAATTTTCTGTATTACTCCATTCTCGCACTGCTATAAAGAAATACCTGAGACTAGGTAATTTATAAAGGTGAGAGGTGTAACTGTCACACAGTTCTACAAACTTTACAGGAAGCATGGCTGAGGATGCCTCAAAAAATCTACAATCACGGCAGAAGGCAAAGGAGAACCAGGCACATCTTACATGGCCAGAGCAGAAGGAAGAGAGCAGGGAAGGTGCTACATGCTTTTAAACAACCAGATCTCATGAGAACTCTATCACAAGAACAGCACAAAAGCAGGAAATTTGCCCCCATGGTCCAATCACCTTCTAATTATAATTAAATATGAGATCTGGGTGGAGACACATATCCAAATCATTTCAGCCATTTTGTTAATCATTGTCCCTTCACCCCCAGGACCCAGCACAGTACCTAGCACTGCTTAGTCACTGACTATTGAATAAATGAATTAATATCATAAAAGACTCTGTAGAGTAGGTAGTATTTGAACTAAGACCCTGAAGGATGGATTTGAACTTTGCTAAGAAGAGAAAAGTGTGGGAGTAAGAAACAGGACCCCTATGCAAGAAATGCAAAGATCTTGCATGCTACTACCACTGTAAGAAGTTCATATGCATAAACACCCAGGATGGGCTGAAGGAAAGTGATAGGCAATCACACAGAAACATAGGCTGGAATAAGCATGTAAAAAATCTTGCATGCCAGAACTTTACCCTAGAGGAAACAGAGAATCACTGATTTCTGTAAATAAGACATAACAAAGTTAGCCAGCTTCATTTTCTTCCAAATGGTAACCAACAGCAGGGTGGAAAACGAACTGAAGGTTTCCTGGGCCTGGGCCAAGCACTCCCAAGGCCTTCTCCCCAGGCCTTCTCCCCCTGCTTTAAATCCAACGCTTGCTCTCTCTTTAATGCCCCCCAGTGACCATTTTACATTTTCTGGCAAATTTGCTATTATTTTAGTTACTATGAAATAAGTTTTTATGTCATGACCTTCCTCTGACATCTGGGGATGTATAACTGTGCCTCCTATATTCTTTCCATCTCCCATAATGAATATTCTAAGCAAGGAATGTGACTCAGGTACAGCCTCTTGGTTGGCAGGGGTTTTATCATCCTTCACACAGCAAGACCTTGTGAAGATGCCGTCATATCAATTAGCACAGCAGAATCGAGGCAGGCACATTTCTACTGGCATGAGAACAACTACCTGGACAAAC
Organism: Cebus imitator; assembly: GCF_001604975.1. Lineage (NCBI taxonomy): Eukaryota > Metazoa > Chordata > Mammalia > Primates > Cebidae > Cebus > Cebus imitator. Next base: position 2,103,215 of record NW_016107585.1, on the reverse strand, counting down.
ACCAACACCCCATGCACGCCACAATGCCAGGACTGCACATTTCCCACAGTACTGCAGACAGCCCCTTCCACAGAAGTCATTCCAGCTCCAACAGCATCTCCATGGGAGAGCTGGTCTCCTGCCATCCTTCGGGGCTCCTCAGTGTTTGGGAGGTCGTTGTTATTGGGGTCCCTGTTCCAGCATATTTGATATAAACAGCCAATCCACTTACATCGACACTTCTTCAAATCCTTCCTGCAAGGAGTCTGCAACCTCTGCCTGCTGTTCTGTTTGAATGCATGCTTTGGAGAAGAACAGTGACAACATACCCTTGAAAGAGAAACCAGAGAGTCCAGAACAGCAAGAAAAAAGAGAAAGGTGAGCTGGCCAAGATTTTAAAAGAGTCACAGCTCTGAGAATAACCCTATAGGCTTAAAGATAAAAACCATTTTTGTCGAATAAAGGGATTATTATGTAGTATTTATGTGTGGATTTATGGTTAAAAGACAGGAAACCTACTTTTACTCAGTAGGAACTAAAAACACAGCCCTCTTTGCAAACAAACAGGAACAACATTGATTCTAAAGAAGCAAGAGTGTACTTCAGGGCTCTGCGTTCAAATATAAGCCCTCAGCCCTGCTGTTGACCCTGTGTAACCCACATCTGGACGCCGGCACAAACCCCCACCATCCTTCTGCTCCTTTCCAGTCCACTCTCCTCTTGTCCTGCAATGCTGCCCTTAATCTGCTTGAGCTTTACCTGATTTTACACTTGGCAAATGCCCTTTGTACACCAGGCATCCCATCTATCCTCTCATTTAAAAAAAAACTTTCTTTCTCCTTTTTGCTTTGTTGAGAAAACTCTTAGCCTCAGTACCTTAAAAGTAAGAGAACAAGAGTCCAGAAATAATTTACAGGCCACTGGAACTAAAAGAATTTTGTGGCAGCATTAATCCAAATCAAACCAGTGGCAGACAACATAAATATCTCTTCAGTTCTTTACAAATAAAAATATCAGCAACACTTCACATATTCACAGGGTACACAGTAAGGACAACTCTTTTTTTTTCTACTGCTTTATTTGGCTTTTTTCGTACTAATGAAAATCAGACATTGGAAGTAATGCTGCTTTATGTTTATAATAAAACCTCATTAACTCAGATGTAACTAATTTATAACTTGTGATAATTTTACCAGAACAGGTCTGATTTTGCCTACGTGCAATATATGATTTTACTAAGCAAATTAATAGTCTAAATTAAATTTTCGAAAGGTTATTTAACTTCCCCAAACAAAGTACCTTTAAGGACATTATTAGTAGGTATTTGCATACAGAAAAAAGAAAATTAAGACTCATTTCTGGCTAAAGTTCCAGAGTCTCTTTCCTAAAACCCTTGAATACAAATGGGTTTCGGAATTCAGAATTTTTCAAGGTTTAGGAAGTTAATGAATTTCACATATGTATTATATTATATTGTGCATTGTGTGTGAGGCAGTACCCATATTCACACTGTATGAATATTTACATTAAATGAGATAAAAGTTATGCATACCCTTACATCACCTTAGGTCAGATTGTTCTATTAAGTCAGATTAGGCAGGGTCATGTTTTGCCAACAAGTAAATCATAGAATAACTTCTACTTTCCAGAGCTCTGGGGTGTCAGATGTGGATGCGGGGTTGAGGACCTGTGCTGAATTATCCCTTTATGAAATAAGAAGTCCTTCAGTTAATGAATATGGGGTAGTTGTTCAAAGGACAAGCTTGATAACAATAAAATGGTGATGATTCCAATAACTTAAATTTTCATTCTCTCAAACCAGTCCTCCATAAGATGTATATCCTTAGTGGTCATTTACATTGCATATAACAACTTGCATCTAAAGAAACATCCTTTGTGATCTTTCATAGTAGATGAGGAATTAAGAATTGCGTTCAGACATTTCATTGCTTCCAGGGATGACCACAACTATGCTGAAAAAGCAAGGTCCCAGAGCCCAAAATAGGTCTTACATTCCACAAACATTTGTCACAAGTGGATAACCCCAAGCTATCTTCATTCTTCTAACCATGGGCTACACGTGCCTGAAGAACTGCTGCAGATTTCAATCTCTCCACATGCCTGACCAAATCTCACATCATTAATTGTAATGAATATTCAAGCAAAAATCAAATTAAGTCATTCCACACCCCCTTGAAAATGCCTATTTTAATAAAGATAGCCATCGGAATGAAATTAATTTTATTTCATCAGAATGAAAATTAAGTTTCAGGAGAGAAGCTACTCTTGGTCCAACAAGACAAATTTGGTGGGAATTCACACTACTCACTATTGAGAACGAACTGAGGGCCTCCTGAAATTTTGGTGTCTTTGTTTACACTGTATTTCCTATTGGTCAATCTAGAAAGTGAACTTCCCAGAGCAGAAAATAATGAAGCTAAATATAAAGTTACGACAATAGCTAGTATTTCCCCTGAACAGTTTTCTGCTGATTCTCTGAAAAAGAGGCTTGGAGAAATTAGTGTATATTGTTTATCTCTTTATCCATTCCTTTATGTTTACCTAGAACATAAAATTACGCATCCAGTAAGACAATCCAAATGATGCTATTTCATATGAATTTTTGATCTGGTTTTTCTTTAAAACATTGTGCAGGAATTTTTCAATAACCTGTTCTTGCTAAGTGAGTTTCCCCCTTTCAGGTATGTCCTCATCAGAGACCACTCTTTTAAAAAACCTTTCCAAAATATTTACTTTTTAATTTTTTCCTTCACTGACAATACAGTTGTAAGCTTAAAATAGTTTGTTTAATCAGAGATCAGAGATTATACTAGAAATTTTCATAAAGGCAGGAATTTGGGGAGTATTTTTCCATTATTGTCCATGTGTATATATCAACCCTAATTCCCCAGTGGAACTGTAGGTCATTATTTCTGAATTTGCACATTAAAAATAACATCTACCCATAAGGGAATATCTTTAAACCACAAATGCCAGAAATAACAATTGTATTAAACTGCATTTCATGAATACATAATAAAGTTCAATTTACCACTATTTACCATGTTACTTAAATTAAATCTATAATGGAAAAGAGATTTAGTTCTGTTTTTAAAATAACAAATTCCTTTCTGCCAATTGCATAGAATTTATATTAGCTCCAATGCATCCATGTCAATTTATTTATTTTGCTTAATGACTATCACTTACTATTGTTGAGATCCTGGGGGACAATTCACATCCTTTCATGTGTTTTTGAAAGCTTAAAGAGACATATACACATATAATTATATTTAAAATTACTACAATTTCAGTTATATTGATTTATAAAATCTGAGACTTTTAAAAAGTAGTATTAAAACACATACATAAATTCTCACCCCTTCATAAATCCTCCAATTTTTATTTGTATACTTCACTGGGGTTTTGACGTAACTGAAGTTGCTAGAAAAAGTCACTGTGGAGGCAGACAGAGGCATTTTCAGAGGTAAAATCTGTGTTGTACCCACACACATTCATATGTTGAGAATTGAGAAAATCAGCCAAAAATCCAAGATTAACAGTTGCCCATTTCAACTACCTGCACATCTTGGCAGAAGGAGAAGGCAAAAGAATGCTGGAAGGTCTTGAATTATCAAGATATTAGCTATTGCTGAAGAAAAAAGAATTCACTGCTAATCCTACATTCAATTCATTAATACCCTTTATGTGGGTTTGTCCAATAGTTTTAACATGGACAAGCCTATTCCGTTACGTCTCCAACTTAGTAAATGGCTCCATTACCTAACCACCCAGACCAGAAATCTGAGAATGTCCTAAATGACTTCTAGTTTCTCTCCTCCTACAATCAGTCACCTGGACAAGAGCTCTACATTCTATTCCACAACATTTCTCCATTCCATCTTCTCCCTGGCTAAGCCCACTCTACAACTGCCTAAATTCCAGCTCTCCTGTTCTTTCTCCTGGACTACCTCATTGGTTTCCTAGCTGATTTTCCAAGTGCTACGTTGGGTCCCTTCCAACCCTTTCTCCATTTTGCTATCTGAGTTCTCATTTTTAAATACATATGATATTGCTACACTCTTGCTTAAAACCCATCGCTAACTAGGCCAAGGACAAATGTTTTATTATAGCTTACAAGGTCCTCTATGATCTTGTTCTTGCCTTGTCACCAGCTTTATCTCTCACCAAATTCTCCTCCAAACAACCCCAGGCTTTCACAAACATTGGTCGCATCTACCAAACTCTAGATGACCTCTTCTGAATCCTCTTCCCAACCAGGCCCTGACTTTTGGGCTCTGTATTTTTCTCTGCCTTGTCCAATTTTAGGAAGAATTCTGCTAAGTCAGTAAGCAGAAGCTCCCTTCCTCAATATCGGATCACCCCTGACATCTGATCGGGTTCCCCATCCTCCACCATCCCCCAGGTGATGTCTGATCACCATGGCCTGTCTTCAGCAAGAATGTCATTTGATTTAGACAGAATCCTTCTTACCCCTGATGTTTCTCATCAGTCATTTTCCATCCACTGATCCCTCTCCCCTGCTCCTTGACTATAAATTCCCATTCCTCCTTGTTGTATTCAAAGTTGAGCCCAATATCTCTCCCCTGCTATCATATCACATTATGGTGGTCCCTACACCTATCACCATGGTCCTAAATAAAGTCTGCCTTACCATCCTTAACAAGTATCATGCATTTTTTCATTAACAGCCTCACCAACCTATGAGCCACTGGCCCTAGTGCAGCCCTTTCCAAATGTTCTCCCTCTGTGTGCCCACACTTTGCATTTATCAGGACTCAGCTTAAGTCTGACACCTCCCCAAATCTTTCCTAGTTCCCCTCTTGCCCCATGTAAAACAGCACCCTCTTCATCCCACTGATTTCCCATGCATACTTCTAACCCAATACCTGGTAAAATAATTTAACTCATTTTCTTTATCATTGTGGATAGGGGTTGTGTCTTATTTATAATTTTATCCTCTATGCCTGGCATATTTCGAGGCACATAGTAAAGGTTTAGTCAACAATTGTTTTGCAAATTCAAGAGAACCAAGGATATATGTTTATTCATGACTTCAAGGACCCGTCATGCTAAGGCAGGAATCTTTTCTGGTAGGAACAGGCTAACTTTTGTGGAATACCCTCCAGCAGCCATAAAGTATATTTTCTAATGAGCATTATATCTAAAACCCAATGCAAATGCATTTCCTTTGGCGGCATTTAATGACCACCTTTTTGCTGTTGCATATCTTGAAAATGTACAGTTACTATTCAATACTTATCAGGTGGTAGGTTTATCACCAGAGCAGTGCTCAAAAAATTCTTGAAGAAACAGCTTCCCAGGAGCTAACTTCTCCAAAGTCTCCTTTAAATACCAAATGAAGCTGGCTGACGAGGCGCTTCCACTAACACTCATTGCTTCAAATGGATGCTGCGGCAGACAGTCATCACTACTGACAGGAGTCTGGAACTGTCCATAGAGGACACCAATGGTTTATATGAGGCCAGAGAGAACTTTCCCTTTCACAACAGCTGTGTGACACATCAAAAGTCCCCTTAACAGATTAGGAAGTTTAGGCACAGGGCACAGAGAAAACTCACCCAAGCTCTGCCATGATCAGATTAAGATAGGGAAGGCAAGCTTAGAATACAGTACCCATAGTTTTTAAATCCAAACATAAAATATCTGTTATATGAATAGAAGTGTATATTAGGAGATAATCAAGCCAAATATTTCAATCTGGAAATATGAACCTCATAACCATGGTAGTACAAAGTTTGGAAATAAATAAAATTAAACGTGCCGTTGGAAAGAATAGTTCTCATCACATACCCAAGAGAAAGAAGAATAAGCAAAGATAATAATAGAGAAATCATATTTGGATTAGATTGCACTCTGAGTGAAACAAAGAAGGAAAATCCTAAACTAAGTATTTCTCATCCCAGAGCCCACATTTTATCAAAAAGTAAAGAAAGAAATTACCACATGATATATATTTGGTCAGATTTGTTTTTAAATCAGCATAACTTAAACTTTTCTTCTAAACAGAACAAGCAGAAAGCCAGACTTTCTTGAGAAAAGGAAAATGCATTCAAATCTAAAAAATACAATCTTATAATCTAAAAGAGAAAACACTGATATAAATTATCTTCTTACAGTTAAGAATGTGCACATGAATTTGGTATAAAGAGAATTGAACACATTAGCTGTAAATGCTATCCCATTTATATTAAGCAGTGTATCTTCTTCCTTAAAATAAGTACTCAGCAGGCTACTTTCTCACCTCAAAGGTGAAACTCAATGGCAGGCTTCAAGATAGCTTTGACATGAACTTGTATATCAGAAAAGTAGAGAAATACCACTATAATCATGTTTAATCTTTTAAAGCTGTGATTGAGAAGTGGCATTTGGGCAGGATTTAAACTTGGCTTTGTCCATGGCAAATACTAAAACCACTCCAGTTCTCTCCTAGCCTTATTTTTTTTCTCATTAGTTAGATGTCACATAGGAAATGAAATTAATATAAACATATTTAACTTATTTAAGTAACTTTAAAAACATAACTTAAAATCAGTGAATTTCAAAATTCAATAAATCCTCTCGCTTATTAGTTACAGAATATAGTTGTACTTAACCTAATAAACTTTAAAACATGGCTTTAAGGAATATTCTTTCTTGGCAAGAATTAAATTGGCTTGGCTAATTTACATTGTTTTAAATTTAGAGAAAATTGTGTACTGACTCATGATTACAATACATAAACCATTTCCATGAAATGGTCTGAATTAACTTCCTCACTATTTATATAAACAGCACATATCATTGCATGCACTGCAGTCTATTAGATGGGAATCTTTTATGTTAGCAAATTATACTTGCAATTTAATCTCTAGCTAAATATGAAAATGAGAAAAGTTTAGTATTTCATTATGTTTTAAATGATAGAAACTCATTGTTTCTATGTGTTTTAATATATCAAAAGTAGTTGTTAGTGTCTAAAGTTAATGCAAAATGATATGGTATTTGAACATATATTTATAAAGCTTATAAAATCAAAGGCAGATAAAGTATAGATGAAGTGATGACTGCCAAATTAGTTTATAGATAATTAATGTATGAGTTAGGCCCCAAATCTTCCTGAGCTTATTGCTTAAAAGTGTATCTAATGATAACATTCATGCTAAAGACCATTGTGAAGACTTAGGGCTAGTCTACAATTTTCACCTATCAATCAGGAACTCCATCCTAACACTGTTACTAGTCATTTTCTATGTAATCAGGAAGAAACTACATCAACTCAAAATAAGGTAAAAACACTCAAGATTAAATTTGTTAAAATCTGACAACAAAAAAGTTTTGAAGAATAACAGGTATATAAAAGTGGTCCTAGATAAACAATAAGAGGATCAATTACTATGATTCTTTAAGCAAACTATTGGTAATAAAATGACAATTTGACTTTAAAATCTAATGTAAATGACGGGGGGATGGATGCAGCAAGCCACCATGGCAGGTGTATACCTGCATAACAAAACTGCGTGATCTCCACATATACCCTAGAACTTAAAGTATAATTTTTTAAAAGAAAACATAAATAAATAAATAAATAAATAAAATCTATATCCACAGGAAAAAAATCAAAGGGAGCTTTTAAACTATATGTTTTATTTTACATATCTATATTGTATCTTAAAATGGGATTTTTAATACCTATGTTATTTGGTTATTTATATGCTCGACACCCCAAATCTTCTTTTCTACTGCAGATAGCTTCAACAAAAATATTATTTTCAGTCACTGTCATGTTTGGCTCATAGTGTTCCAAAAATAACTGCATCAAAACAAAGCATTTGGCTGTACTCTCAAACTTATTTCTCCTTAATCTTCCCCCATCTAAGGAATGGTATCAACACCCACCCAGCTCCTGAGCCAAGCATTTAGGAATCATTCTTGGGTCAGTTTTTTCTCACTTCCCAAATTCCAATCCATTGCCAATCCTCACCTCCAAGATGTACCCCTGGATATTTACTTCATGGGCCTTAGCCCCAGCCCCCATCACTGCTGCTTGGAGCACTGCAGTGGTGTCCTCTTAGTCTCCTTTCTTGCTCGATTGCCCCACTGCTGTCCATTCTCCACATAGCAAAGTGAACTTGGCTAAAAATACATTGGACATTCGTCCTCTGCTTAAAGTCTTCCGGTGACGGCCGGGCGCAGTGGCTGACGCCTGTAATCCCAGCACTCTGGGAGGCCGAGGTGGGCAGATCATGAGGTTAAGGGATCAAGATTATTCTGGCCAACATGGAGAAACCCCATCTCTACTAAAAATACAAAAATTAGCTGGGCATGGTGGCATGCACTTGTAGTCCCAGCTACTCAGGAGGCTGAGGCAGGAGAATCGCTTGAACTCAGGAGGCAGAGGTTGCAGTGAGCCAAGATTAGCCACTGCACACCACACTGCAGCCTGGCAACCAAGTGAGACTCTGTCAAAAAAAAAAAAAAAAAAAAATCTTCGAAAGACTTTAAGTTATGCTGCACTAAAAATGTGAACGCTTGGCATCCATGGTCCACCTCTCGCGACCTTCCAGCCACATTGGCTTCTTTCATTTCCTCCACTAGTCCATATTAATTCCCACTTTATGGCATATTCTTGATAGATGTGATATGTTCTCAGCTTGTCTCCTCAGCCCCAGGTCTATAATGACTGGCTCCTTTTTAACCTCTCCTCTACCGCCCTGCCTAAAGGAATCCCCAACCACCTTCCCCATCACTCACCATCACATCACCATCTTTACATTCTTCCTTGCACATTTCTCCCCTAGTGCAGTGGCTCACGCCTGTAATCCCAAAGCTTTGAGAGGCCAAGGCAGGTGGATCACAAGGTCAGCTATTCGAGACCAGCCTGGCCAACATGGCAAAACACTATCTCGACTAAAAATTAAAAAATTACCCGGGCTTGTAACACGTGCCTTTAGTCCCAGCTGCTGTGAAGGCTGAGCCTGGAGAATTGCTTGAACCTGGGAGGCCGAGGTTGCAGTGAGCTGAGATCGCAGCACTGCACTCCAGCCTGGGAGATAGAACAAGACTCTGTCTCAGAAAAAAAAAAGAAGAAGAAGAATGTCAAAGACAAGAGGGGACTGGCCTTGCCTGCCCTGTTCATGTCTGAATCCCCAGAGCTGGACAGTGCCTAGGACAGAATTTTTTTGGTATTCAAAAAAATTCTTGCCAAATGAACAGTTGCTATGGAGTTTTATAATTCACCATTTTAGGTGATATTAGTTAGGAGGAGATTCGGTTACTTTAGAAGCAGAAATGTCAGTAGAACAAGAACAAGATACCTGATACCATTAAACAGTCTCAGGTTTTGCCTAATTATAGACATCCACAGGATCAAATTTGCTGTAGGTTTAAGTGATGTGTCAGCTTTTTCTGGTTTGTTCTCCTATTTTCTAATTCTTTTCTCACTAAAACAAAAACAATACTTCTTTGGCAGTATTCTTCCATGGGAAGTAAAAAGAAATATCTTCCAGATATCTCCATGGATTCACTTTTCATTGCAAACAAAAATAAAAATAATTGTACCACAACTACTTAAAAGGTAATAGAATCTACAATTCTTTAATTAAGTAATTAAAAAGAAACCTAAATGAAGTAACTTTAACAATGATATTTTGACGTACTCACACTTCCAAAGAATACTGACTGAAAATAGTAATAAATATAATAGTTAACATTTATTAAGCTTTTCTCTGTGTTAGGTACTATTATAAGGATATTTCTTTTTTTGTAAAATCGTTTAGTCATCACAAAAACTTTCTATGATGAATATTCATTATTTTTGTTTTATAGATAAGAAAACTGAAGCACATAGAGTTTTAAGTAACTTGCTCAAAGCCACACCATTAATAAATGTGACAAGAATCCAAATCCAGGGATCCAGATGCCAAAGTGTACACTCTTACACTGCACTATACAGCTTCGTTAAGTTAGAGATACCACATTATGTTAGAGATAATATGTGTAAAATTTCTATTACAAAGTCTAGAACATAACAGATACTTGATGCCTGGTAGATAGTATTCTTAGCAATAATCTCTATAGCATCTGAGATGAGATTTGGGGGACACTAGCTCCTATCAGTGGACAGCCTCAAATCTTTGATGCTAAGCTTGTTAAGAAAAACTTATCAGAGCTGAAGTCAGGCTGTCAGCCTGGGCTCAAGAACTCAGAGGTCAAGATTTAGGAAGAAATCGAGGCAGCAAACAAGAAGTCAAATGTGGAAGATAATAGACGAGAATCATTGTCAAATCAACATCAGGTACTCTATGAGATAAGGCTTCATAGACAAAGTCAAGCTCGGGCACAACATAAATCAGAGTGTACATGACAAAGGAAACAGCAGGCTGAAACCAATGATATCAGAGATGCAGAACAAGGCCAGAGAAAGTAGAACCATGGGCCCATTATGCCTGTTGGCCACTGAGGGAATCCTTCCACACCTCACTCTGGCTCACACACTCACCTCATCTTTTCAGAGCCCTTTACCTCCTGCCAGGTTCTGACAGCTCCATTTAATAAGTGGAAGAAACCAATTCATGTACATAGATAATGTCATAACTTTCCAGAGAGCCCACTTATAATCAGCGATAGAAATCTAATGTATTCTTTTCTGCTTTTCTAAAATCAAAGATGAAACTATCCCAATACTAAGAGAAATCATACCTTCTGTTCTCGCCTCCTTATCTTCCTTTCTTGTTGGAAGGTAAGCTTTAGGAAAACAATAAAAGGGGAAAAGCCAGGAACAAGATGGATATTACCAGTCTTGTCTCAATCTTGATGATTGGTTGCTGAGACTAACTTTTTCCTCTCATCAACCATGTCTCAGCTATGTCTGGATAGTCCCAGGTGGAGAATGTGACTTTTACTAAAGCTTCGGGAGAGCTAGGAACATGCCATGGGCTTCCAGGTATATTTTTAGTAAGGAGTAAGAAGTACATCCCAGAAAATAAGTCTTTACTAAGTACAATCTGACATTATGTCAAAAGCATAAAATATATATAGATAATTTCAGCATAAAGAATGAAAAATAGTTTTCATGTAAATATCGCCATTTAAAATATTATCCAAAGGCCATTTCCTGAGAAGAATTATAAGTTGTTACTGGAAGCAACAACTGTCTTCTAGCCTTTTTTTAAAAAAAATTTCATTGCTATATCACGGTTGTATAGATTTTGGGAGTACATGTAATATTTTAACACATATATACAAGGCATAATGATTAAATCAGAGTAATTGGGATATTCATTACCTCAAATATTTATGTTTTCTTTGTGTTGGGAACATTACAATTCTCTCTTGATTTGCTTCTTACATTCCATTATTTATGAAGTCTCTGTGAAACTAAAAAAGAACATGTAATCATTTCTAGGCTGGATCTGAAGAGGAAGAAGACATAGAAAGCTCTTCCTTTTAAACTGGGGTGGGGGCAAGAAGGGAGTCAAAGATGTTACTGAAGTAATACATGAGGCTTCTGAGCAACATAGGGATTTTCTGGGTGGTGAATCTAATTTTACACTTTCTCTTAACTTCTGGAATAAGCTTCCAATTTATTAGAGTCCCATCTGTAAAGTAATAGAAATTATCTGCTTAAAGGCACCAAGAGAAGGAAATTTCCTGGTAAGGCAATCTGGTACCTCATTATTTACTGAAAATGTCTGCACATTCAGAATTATGAATGTCACTAATACGTCTAAAATAAGCATTTGTCATTCATTAATATTCATATTGCTGAAACAAAACAGTTCATACTGTAGCTGCTCATAAATCTGACAGAAATAGGGGAAAAGAAAAGGGAACGGGAAGAGATAAAGAAAGAAAGAGCTCAGGGATAGATTGAACACAAGAGGGGACTCCATTCATTCAGTCTAACATCTGCTAAGCCTGAAGTGGAACCACCTGTTAGTTTATTAAATTGTAGGATTAATTTATGTGGAAACAAGAGAGGAGGGAGAAAGGAGGCTTTAATTCATACTCTCCCCCCCAAAAAAAACTCTTTTATTTATTCCCATCTTTTAAAAGAGCCTTTTATGAACAGTAATTGGTGCCATGAATACCTAGCCCCATTATATAATTAATTTAAGAAATGAAATGTGTTTTGTGGCTGTTGTGTAGGCACATTGCCTAAAATGTTTTTTGTTGGCCATTTTGGCCATCCTTAAAGAAAAGACCACTGGTATCTCCCTTAGCAATACCACAACAACAGTAGCAGCAGCAGCAAAATGAGCAAGGCTAAAATCCATACGGATTTGAGCAACACCAAGGAAGATCTTACATTCTATTTATCCCCATTTGTGGGGGATATTTTAATGTCTCCTCAGCAGAGCAGATGAGAATAATACAGCTGTAGCTACAGGATCATAAGAAACCAAGCTCTGAGTAATGCAGAAGTCCCCATTAACCTCTCTGCCTCCTTTAATGAAAGACATGCTGCATTGCTTCCTCCAATATTCTCAAATCTCAGGATCTCAAATTTGCTGAATTAAAGTGGTGGATATTATATTTACAGTTGATTTCCTCCTAAGTTTGCCAAGAATGTCAGATGATCATCAAGGAGCATAAATATCAAAGGAGATTAGAAAAGCTATACAAACTTTTATATGACTGTAGATAGATATTTCCTGGTATCTTTCACATGTCAACATGACATCTTTTTATAACTTGTGGACTGGTTACCTAGGTTGATCACAATTACCTGGGGCACTGTATATGACAGCCTCTCCCAAGATTTGATTACCAGCCACAATCATCTAAAATTTTCTCGTGAGAGGTGGGGGCAGGGAGGATTTCTTAAATACTTGTATTTTATTGTTTATTCAAACAACTAATGCTGTTCTTTTCTAAAGATTATTTCTTTCATGTAGCCTAGACCTTCTGAGGTAACTTCCTTAAGCAGTTCCTTTTGTATGATTCAGGTTCATAAACTTGCTTGGGTAAAAATAAGAAGAGATTATTTTAAGTCTCATCCTTTTTGTCCCTCGAAAACGTCACCTAAGAAAATGAGGCCAACTTTTCCATAAAGCTTTTATAAAAGGCAGTGGAGAAGCCAGCATTCCCTGGGGACTTATCCAATTACACGAACTGCATGGTCTTACCCTAAGAGAAGAATTCAAAATTGTGTTTTTCTGATTATGGCAGAGAGTGTAAAGGGAGAAATCTAAGAAATTCAATTATCTCCCTAGGTGTCACTCAGCTTTGGGACTAATATAATTGGCTATAAATAATATGAGCACATATTGGGCAGAACCTCTGTGGGTTTCATTACAAATACCCTTGTCACTGAGTTGCTAACAACTGGGCTTGCCATGTGGGTGAGTGGGGGTTGCAACTGCAAAGAGATTACTTTGCCAACCACTGGATTTCCTCATTTTCATGGTCTTCTTTACATATTTTAATTAATGTCCCAAATGTAACATTTTAAGTATGTATTGCCTTTTCAGCACACGCCAAAATGACCTTTTAAAGTAACTGTTTAAAATCCAAGGCAATGTTTGATTACCAACTCAGTACTCTGTAGCGTAACTTTTCTCTTTTTCTTTCTCCTGAAATTTAATGGAGTTCTGCAATAGCAGGGATATAAAATATGAATGGTTAATGTAACAGAATTCTCATTCCCAAACAATTGTGCTAGAGGCCTACTCTGACTGTCTGTGTGGGGATTTCCCTTCACCACATTCCAGTAAAGACTTTCTAGCTGTCAAGCAGGGAAAACTGTGGCTATCGATTGTACATAGTAGGCAATTAATAAAATTTGTTTATTTTGTCCTAATTAAGTCTTTGAAAACCAAAACATGTTGATAAATGTTTGAACAGCGCCATGAAGGATGAGGGTTTTGTAACCATGCCTACATGGATGGGCAAGCCCATATGTATTTTGAAGTCACCAGTATTCCAAAGGGTTTTTCAAATGTTTTGAGTTTAACCAAACCCTAAACATATTGTGCCAAGTACTATTTTCCTTTAAATTTCAAACCCATGTGAATTTTAAGGGAAATTAAATCCACATGTTTCTGATTCATTTTTACTTAAATGATTAAAATGCTGTTTTGGACGAGCCATTTGATTTCCAAGTTTTCCTTCACAAACTCTTTTATGCCTTTTTGGTGTGGGGTCAAAAACAGGAAGTCATACTTTGACAATGATAAATTAATTGTGACATCAAACAGCGCAAATCCAAACCCTAGCATTCTAACAATATTTAGCAGTTGACAGATTCATTTTCTCTTTTTTTTTTTTTTTTTT
>NW_016107585.1:1975456-2088623 GCF_001604975.1 Cebus imitator | reverse complement strand
CCGACAGATTCATTTTCTTAATTTTATATCAGGAAATGCTTGCATTTTTTCTTATTTTGCCAGCGTAATTTAAGAAGCAAAATATATCACCTACAACCACCAGGCTACAGAGAATCCAGATCTGGAGTTTTATTGATTTTGCAAAATGAGGCAGCAGCATTATTTTGCAGCTCCATTCAGTGTAGAAAATCTTATTCAAGGAAATGTTAGAAAATACACACAAATTCTTCTTGCTTCATCCAGGATTAACTATACTAAGCAAGGTGTCTTATAATGTCATGCAAAACCTGATAGGAAGTTACCTAGGATATCGCAAGGAAAATAGTCATCGTATCATGCACCTCATCTCAATCTGCCTCTTGATTTCATATTTTCCATTAAGCCTCCTCTCTATAACCCTTCCCTCTTAAATAGCTTTTATTCCTTCCCATCACTTCTAACTTTATTTTTATTTATTTATTATTATTTTTGAGACAGAGTTTCACTCTTGTTGCCTAGGCTGGAGTGCAATGGCACGATCTCGGCTGACTGCAACTTCTGCCTCTCAGGTTCAAGTGATTCTCCTGCCTCAGCCTCCCAAGTAGCTAGGATTACAGGAGCCCACCACCACGCCCAGCTAATTTTTTTGTATTTAGTAGAGATGAAGTTTCACCATATTAGTCAGACTAGTCTTTAACTCCTAACCTCAGGTGATCCACCCTGTTTGGCCTCCCAAAGTGCTGAGATTACAGGCATGAGCCACTGCTTCCAGCCTCATCATCTCTAACTTTAAACTTCACATGCCTACCCCATCATTTGGTAAAAAAGAAAAAGAAGAGAAACACTTGGCCTAGTAGCCTCCTCTAGCCATCTTCATGTATCATTCCTTCCACTTCCAAACTTGTAAAACTTAATCTCACTAATCATCTCTCCCTACCACCACTGTCCCCTTAATATCTTACTGATAATGTTCAAATCTGTTTTTAGTGTTAATCTTGAATAGTTATGGAGCAATCCTACTTGAATATTTTGCCAAACTCTGCTTGATGAAAATTTATACAAAACTCATCTGCTACTGATGAATTCCTCATTTCTATGAGTGTTACTGAGCTTAAAGCTATTTTGTCACATGTCTAGCCAGTTACCATTTATTGGCAGTTTGGTGTAATAATGCATCTTGCATTCTCCCCTTCCTTTTCATCTCCACCACTCAGCCCTTCACCACCTCTTCACTGTACCTACTGAATGATCTGTTTGTCTCTAGTTTCCCCTCTGATTCCAGGCTATTCTGGCCAACAGATTAATCTTTCTAAAATGTCTGTTGCTGATTTAACTCCTCTACTTGAGAATTTCACTGGTTCCCTGCTGCCAACAGAACAAAGTTTAAATATCTTAACTGTGCATATTTAAAGTTGTTAAACACTCAATATAATCTCATTATAAACTAAAGGTTTATGAATTCTCTTTGGGGTTATCTGATCAACTAATTGTTCCTTGAATATAATTTGTCCCCTCCCCAACTTTCTGCCTTACCTCCATTCTGCCCCTAAATCTTTCCTATTCAATAAGATCCATCTGTCCTCATCCATGAGGTTTTCCCAGGCAAAATATTCTCCCCTCCTTTATATTCATAGTCCTATTTTCTCTATTATAATAATTTACCTCCCCATACTTCAGTGATATGAATTTGTTGTTCTTCTCACATAGTTATGAACATTAGGCTCATAACTACACTTCAAATTTCTTAAAGACAGGATCATTTATTCCTAAGGTGTTTCAATAACCCCTTTATTGAGTAGTCAGACTATTGACAGCAAAAAAAAAGCATCATCTTTAAAATTAAATAGTTACTAGTCTCAAGTCTTTAAAATATGCTAAGATGCTTTAGTGGTTGCCTTATAGATACCTGAGTACCATAAACCTATAACATCATATTTTAATACCAATGATATAACAAACTGATGAGAAGGAAAACTACCTCAGTCACACTATAATGTGAAATGTTAATTACTAACAGGTGATTTCACTACATCTGGCCAATATACCCACATAGAAACATCTAAAGATAGAGGGAATTTACATGATAAAACAGGACTACAAAAGTCAGTGGCAGTCGTCCATGTCTAGTAATTTAATAGCCTATCAATAACGGAATATATTCCAGGTTCCGTGCTAAGCTTTTTATATATATTATCTGATTTGATCTTCCCAATAACCCTGTAATGTACGTGTTCTTCCATTTTACCAATGAAGAAAGACAAAGGCTCATAGAGAGTATATAACTTGTTCAAAGACACAGAATCTATGGAATAGTTAGGCCGAAAGCCTAGCATTAGTGAGATCCAAAGCCAAAGAGTGACATGATCCTTGTCACTCCACTGCATCTGTTTGGAGTACACACTATGCATGGCTAGCCACCAAAACTTAAGTATTCACTTTAGACTTCATTTCATCATAGCCTCCAGCTTAGGAAAAATAGATCTGTATATAAAATAACATAAATTTTACACTTTGGGAGGACAAAGTGAAAGGATTTCCTGAGAGCCGGAGTTCAAGACCAGCCTGTGAAATATAGCGAGATCCCCCTCCCTGAATCTCTACAAAAAAATAAAAATGGTAACCAGGCATGGTGGTACATACCTGTAGTTCCAGCTACTCTGGAGGCTAAAGTGGGAGAATCCAATTCTGCAGCGAGCTATGATCATGTCACTGCGCTCCAGCCTAGATAACAGAGAAAAATTTGTCTCTATAACAAATAAAAATATTGGGAGGCTGAGGTGGGTGGATCACTCGAGCTCAGAAGTTCAATACCAGCCTGGCCAACGTGGTGAAATGTCCCTCTACTAAAAATACAAAAATTGGGTGTGATGGTGGACACCTGTAATCCAAGCTACTCGGGAAGCTGAGGGAGGAGAATTGCTTAAACCCAGGAGGCAGAAGTTGCAGTGAGCTGAGATTGCGCTACTGCACTCCAGCCTCGGTGACAGAGCAGGACTCCGTCTCAAAATAAATAAATAAATAATAAACATACATTTTTATACAATGACTTAAAATTAACCTTAATTTTAGAAATCCTGAAGACCCAACAACAATATTTTACGATATCTTAAAACTGAGGCCAAAAGAATTACTGATCTGAATAAAATATACCACTGGTTTGAATATCATTTGAGGGAGAGTAAATTATATGTGGTCTCATGAAAAATGTCCTAGATGAAGGGTCTGGAGAGATGTAATTTCACATCATGGAATTTACAAAGATTACTCACTTGGTCAAACAGATGGTCTCTGTGAGCCCCTCTTTCCTCATCTTTAGAATAAACTAGGTGGTCCTTTTCAGATTTAAAATTCTGTGATCCAACCAACATTCACAAGCCTGAAGTGATGAGGGATATTAAACATTTTCTGGATTTATTCCAAGCCCTCAATATAGCATTATATCTAAAATTCAAGCCCTGAGTTGAATTCCCATTACCAGTATAATCATGTATTTGTCTGTTCTCACATTGCTGTAAAGAACTACCTGAGATGGGGTAATTTAGAAAAAGAAGAGATTTAATCAACTCGCAGCTCTGCATGGCTTGGGAGATTTGGGTGGAGACATAGAGCCAAACCATATTAACATGCTTTAATCATGGTTTACACACAGGAAATCTAGGCCATAATGATTCATGTATTTGTGGGACTTCCTAATAAAACATAAGCTCCTTGAAGAAAGGGACTGAGTGTTATTTCACTACAGATCCTCTGTCCCTGATGTATAATGCAAGCCTCATACCTACTGGCTGAATAAATAAGCAGGATTTGGGAATCTATAGGTAATACAGGTAACTACAATAACCTGTGCTAATTCAGGAAAGGAAGAGCAGCAATAAATAATGCCAAAAGAAAATCCCGGAGCAAATAGTAATTGCAAACTGATACAAATTGTGCTTCTCCTGGTGCCTCTTCTTATTTAGTAGTTCTCAAATGTGGGTTGCAGATGATTAGTAATATGTGGGGGTGCCACACATTCAATCAAGAACTCCAGATGTTTATATGCAGCATCTACTACAAATATAGCACTCCTCTTTGACAAACCAACATTAGGGGAGCAACTGTGGCTCTTAATTTATATCGATTTTTCTCTCAAAATATTTTAATCAAATGTTCATGTATTAGACTTATCAAAATATGAACTTTGTTGAGGCTACAAAAGATATCAAAAAATATATATTTCAGAGAATCAACTATAAGTTACTATTATTAGCAAGAAAGGTAATTAAGGTGATCAGATACAAGATCTACATATAGAAATAATTACATGGCAGTTAAATATACTTAGAAAATTTAGTGAAGATAGGATATCTTTATCAATAGAAAGCACTTGTATGCCATAAAGTACCCTTGCATAAAATGTCCAAGCAATGAATAAGAACTATATGGAGAAAACTCTAAAACTTTATGAAGTGACATAAGATAAATTTTATTAATTGAAGAATTATACCTAGTTTCTAAATAAAATGACCCAGTACCTTAAAAGTATAAATCCTTTCCCCAAATAAATCTATACACTTACTGCAATTCCAATCAAAATCCCAAAAGTAAAATTTTATGAAACTTGACAAGCTGATTCCAAATTTATATAAAAGAGAAAACACCAAGAATGTTTGAAAAAGAACAATGTGATAGCACTTGCTTTACCAGATATCAAGATATATTTAGAGGTTATTATAATTAAAATAGTATTATATTGATGCAGACATAGACAAATAGTTCAGTGGAATAGAATAAGGAGTTTTAAAACAAATGTATGTGTTCATAAGAATGTGTTTTATTATAAACAGAGCATTACAAATGCAAAAGGGAGTGTGGAGACCAAGGTACATGCTGCTTAATAGTTACTATTTAAGAATTAACAGTATGAAAAGCGAGCTTTTAAATCTTGAGGCAGAAAAAGGCCATTCTAAGCAACATAAAAACTTTACAAACCACAAAAAAATCATCAGCTTTGAGTACCTCAAAAATTTAAATTTCTAGACAAAGAAAGATGCCACAGACCAAATTAAAACATAATCAACATTCATCAAAAGACACCATTAGGCAAGAGTCAAGCCACAAAGTAAAAGACTATGTAAATAATACCTATAGATCAATTTTTTAAAGCAAATTAACAAACAGAAAAAATGGTTGAGAAATTTAGATTATATGCCTCATATAAGACATTTCACATGAGTAAATATTCAAATAATCAATAAACATATAAGAGTATTTAATCTCATTAGTCATCAGGGTAAGGTAACCTTAGTAAGAATATCCACCAGAATGTCTGAAATGAAAAAGACTAACAATGCTATGTATTGGTAAAGAAGGTTATGGAACAAGTGAAACTCTTCTCAAAACTGGGAATAATCCAAAAGTCCACCAACAGTAGAATAAATAAATAAATTGTTTCATATTAATACAATGGAATATTATTCAGCAATAAGAATTTTTTAATTCATTCATTTATTTTTGATAGTAAGTTCTTCTACTCACATGTTAGCTTTTATAATCAGCCCCAAGCCATACTCTGGCATCTAACCCATTACCTAATTCTGTGACTAGAGACAATGTATGGAAAAGAGAATGATGAGTACCTGCATTCTTTCACAAGGTAACTTTCTCAGTTGAAAACATGATAATAGCCTCATCTGACCATAAAGGAGAAGCTGCTCAATCTGGAGAGCAAGGGAACTTTACATGGAATTCAGGTTCAGCGTAATCCAGTCATCTGAAATCTCTTGTGTATTTCTATTCCAGTTCTTTCATTCTTTTACTGAATGCTTACTTTCACATAAAGGATCTGATGAAGCTATAAATTCAACTGATGGCATAAGTTTGGCAGCTTAAAGGATTAAATCTTTGTTTGATACTAAATAAAATTCGTCCTTCGATTTCAAGAAATAAAAGATAGTTTTAGCTTTATCTAAAAGTCTAGTCTTGGAAAGTCTTCATGAAAGTCTTGGAAACCATCATGGAAGTCTTCCAGTTTCCTCCCAATGCCTTGAGTCAAAACCTTAGAGACTTGACTTACTTCTTTTCTTTAAGATGCCTAGGACCCTGGAGCACCTATCCTACTCACAACCTTGAATTTCTCATGTCTCCTCATACTACCTGTGACAATAACAAAATTGTTATCCACATTCTTATCCTCAATAGATACTTCATTCTAGATCACCACAAGCCATAATTCAAAAAATTTTACATAATAATAATTGTTTTATCATCGCTTGCCAGGATCTGCCAAATTCAAATCTTTGGATATCAGTAGGATTCCCATTGCCTTCATCCCCATTCAGGCTCCATAACCAATTCCAGGTTTTCCTCAGTTCCTAGAGGATCTTATGACTGTGATCTACTCTCTTGTTAATTACTTAACTTTTAGAGTTTTTGTTGCAGTCAATAGAAATGATCTCTGGCTAACAAAAGCAAAAAGAATTTTTAGAAGGCCATCAGGTAGCTCACCACATCAATGGAAAGCTTGGAACTTGAGCAAGAACAAAGGGAGATTAGATAGCCAGCAACAGTCTGGTAAGGACACAGCCTATGGCATTATCAGAGCTACTACAGAATATCAATCAACTATCCCTGTGGCTTTGCATCATTTCCTCAAGCTTTAGTGACTTAGGCAAGAGTAACAAATTCACCAGGCCAGGATGCAAGGATGTTTCCATAACAAAACAAAAAAGACAAATGTCTATTAAACAACCCAATAGAAAAAATGAGCAAAGTATTTGAATGGTTACTGTGTAAGAAGACAGACAGACAAATAACAAATGACCAATAAACATATAAAAATATTTTACTTCACTACAAAAATGCAACTTATAAGAAAAAGGTATAATTTCTCATCCAAAAAGCTGACTGAAAAATTAGAAGATTAATAATAGCCCATGTTTGTGAATATAGAAGAAAAAAGGCACATTCTACAATATGCACATTCTATGGTAACATAGATTGGTACCATCTTTTGGAGAGGCAATTTTTAAATTATCTACCAAAATCTACATGTACATATTTTTTGCCCCAGAAATTTGACTTTCAGTAATACGATCTAGAGAAATATTCACATGTTAATAAGGATAGATCTATACAGATGTTCACTGTAGCATTAACTGTAATTGTACAATCGGAAACAACATAAATGCCCCAGAGTAAGAGTCAGTATAAATAACTTATGATACATTCCTACACTGGAAGTCTATAAATAAACCGACAGATCTCTATATACTGCTTGGAAATCTCTCTTAGATATACTCTTAGAGAAAAAAGACAAGTTGCAGAATAAAACTTATAATCCCATTATACGCAAAATTAAAAAATGTGGTTGCATCTATGTATACAAAAAGAAGACTGTAAAAAAGGCACAGCATACTCTTAATAGCTGCTACATCTACAGAGCTAAGGTTTGGGGGCAAGAGCCTTCCGCATTCTATTCTATGAAATTAGGTATTGTGTAAATGTTTTGTTTTTTATTTCTTTGTTTTTATTATTTTATTTTTGAGACAGTCTGTTCTGTTACCCAGGCTGGCGTGTGGTAGCACGATCTTGGCTCACTGAAACCTCTGCCTCCTGAATTCAAGTGATTCTCATGCCTCAGCCTCCCAAGTAGGTGGGATTACAGGCAAGCACCATCATACCCAGCTAATTTTTGTATTTTTAGTAGAGATGGGGTTTTGCCATGTTGGCCAGGCTGGTCTGGAACTCGTGACCTCAAGTGATCTACCCACCTCAGCCTCCCAAAGTGTTGGGATTACAGGTGTGAACCATTGTGTCCAGCCAGAATATTTACTAGAAGCATGTACTCATCTTTCATTTCTATATTAAGAAATGTAGGATGCATGAGACTAGTAGATGAAATTGAAAAAGAAGACTAGGTTCAAGTAGCAGAGGTGCAAGCCTGGAATTACAGTCTTTCCTGGAACTATATGGATCAAAAAGAAGCAGCATTCATAATTGGCTGTTAGCTATGTTTGAATCTTACTCCACCACTTCTCAGTTGTGTGTTAACAGGAAAATTACTTAACTTCTCTGAGCTTCAGCTTCCCCCATCTGTTTATAAAATGAGAAAATCATAGCATCTATCACAGAGTGGTGAGGACTAAATGAAATAATTAAAACCCTTAGTACTGTGCCTAACTCATTGTAAGAAAGTCATGAATGGTGGCGCTCTCTCTCACTCACTCCCTTGCCTCCCTTTAACAAAGCAAGGCGAGTATAAAGCATCACCCTTTATTTTGACAAATCTTCTATTCAAGTAGTCCCACTATATAAGAAATCATTTATATGGAAGGTTTTGTTGTTGTTATTGTTATGTCCTTAGTTTTCAACTCATTCTGACTTAGGCAGGATCATATTAATGATCCCTGCTTTCTCAGATGAAGGAACTAAGTTCCCAAAAGTCCAGATGCCTGGCATAGGTGATAGGCCCCACCTCTGAGAAGTAGACTCACCACTCGTGCAGAAATTCCCAGGCCCCCAAGGCCACCCTTTTTCTAATCAAACCTTAATAGGTGCTGCAGGACATGTAGCAGAAGACTTTTAGTGGAAGAAAAGCATAAGCAATTTGTTAAAAATATTTTTGCACAGCAAACCATGCATAGCTTTGGGTTTTACCCTTAAAAGGGTCTTGTTTAAAAAAAAAATCAAATCAATAGCAGAGAAGCCGTAATACTGATCTCTTTCACCAGAGATACTTACAACCGAATAGGGCTTTGGAGCCAAGACTCTAACAGCAATGAAAATGATGTGGCCAGAGAAGAGGGGCAAAGAAAGATGTTGGCGATAACATCCTTGGGATAACTCTAAGCTCCATTACACTATCCAAAAGAAATATAATAGGATTTGAGGCCCAATTATTACTTCCTCCATCTAACCCCCTTCATTTAACATATCATTAGTATTTTTAGATGAGTCCCTCAGGGCTCTCACACTTTTGTAGGTGAGTCAGACAGCAAGAGCAGTGGCAGCTATCCAAGGAAACTGATCCCCCTTTTAATGCTCCCTTCTGGTTACCTGCTATAATGCAATTATCATGTACTGAAGCAATTTTCGGAAAATGACTTGACAAGAAGAACTCTGTCATTTTGTAAACAAGAACAAACGTTGTAATTGGATCTTAATTACACAATGTTCTGAGAGGTTATTTTTATTTCTTTGTTTGTTAATGCAATTATTTAGCTTCCCTATTTTAGCCTTGACCTTGCAGGAAGAGGGTATTTTCCAGTCAGCATAATGCTTTATCTTTGAAAGCTGCAATCAATAAGGATAATTAATGATGCCGGCTGCAATGATAGCCTCAGCAATCATTATCCCACATTAATCCCTGCAGTCAGGCTGGGGTCAAGGCCATCTAAATCATACACCCAGGGGTGGAGAAATTCAAATAATTTACCAATTTAAATCCTTGCAAACAAATCCTACTTTATTTTCAAAGCAGTTTGAATGCTAGCTGGATTTGTTTTTGTATTTTCACTAGGTGCTTTTTTTAAAATGACAGAATATATACTTTATATTAGCATTGAGGTTTTGCTATGTTTGTGTTTTGATAAATTAATGTAAAAACATGCAGCACATGAAATACTGCTGAGCTTGGAGGTACATGGCACATCTAGCATTTCACACATTGTCCCTAGCTTTAAAAGAGGAAGAGGGAGAAAGAGAAACATGAGAAACAGGGGAGGAGAGAGAAAGGAAAGGGAATGGAGGGTGGAATGGGAGCCAGTGGCTCAGTCAGGCAGAGACCGAGGGAAGAAGGTTGAAAAACTACAAGCTGGAAAATCTTTGAGGTGAAACTGCAGGCTTACTCAGCATTGTGGAGAGGACTGTTAGATGTGAAACTTCATGGTGGATCTTGCAAAACAACCTCCGTTGAGGTCTAGCTCTTCCTAATTTTTGCCTTTTCTCCCCTGCCTTTCCCAAACAGGCAAATTGGATGACTTGATGTATGCTTCTAATTGTCTGCTATAGATCACGCCCTGTTATGAAGAATTCCACTGTGCTCCCTGATATTTTTCAATGATTTCATTTTAATTAATGTTTTGCTATAAATCATATGCCTAGTCGGTGTACACTGAAGATGATAGCAAATTGATGCCTCATCTGTGTGTGTGTGTGTGTGTGTGTGTGTGTGTGTGTGTGTGTGTGTGTGTGTTTCCAGAACTGAATTAGCAAATGAAGAGTTTTTTACTCCATTGGGTCTCAGTAAATATTTGTTGATATAATATAGCTTAGTTTACCTCGGTCCCCTTTTATAAAGTCATGTAACGTATGGGAAGAAATTATAGCAGCTGAAGCGAACTTTCCTGGCACAGTAATTAGGGACTGGGATGTTTACTGGGGTTTGGAGATGGAGGACAACTAAGAGATAGCTGCTGGAGACAGAGTAAGATCTGGAAAGCACTCAGCCAGAGTCCCTCTCTCCCCTCACCCGTGGGAAGTACTCTGCAAAGACTGTGTTGAAAGCTGCTGAGAATTTATCACCCGTTGCTTTTTCATTATGAACAGTGACTGCTAAAGAAAAAGCACTTAACATGTCTGAGCACAGTTATTACATTCATGATAAGGAATTCTTTCTAATGAGATTTTATCACTATTTTGCCCATCTTCCAATTGTAGATCCTTGTTTCACCCTGGCAAAAGAAAAAACAGAAGATATTTTGGGGGTCTTGGGTTAATGTGAGTGGAAGGAAGAAGTGAGTAAAACTGAATTAAGAAAAGGAAAGTCAATATGTATTTGAACATGGAAAAGCACATGTCATTCTAGATTGGACTATAAAATAGCATGTTCCCTTCCAGCTCTCCAGCTGTCTATTCACTTGCCATCTGCCTTTCTAGGCAGGTGATTTTTGAAAAGGAATTCAGTCCTCTTCCATCTTCCCTCTACTTTTTCTGGCCTCTTTGCCTTGCATTTCTTCAATAAGCATTTTTTGTTGTTGTTGAGCACCCATAAGTAGAGCTG
Source organism: Cebus imitator (assembly GCF_001604975.1). Lineage (NCBI taxonomy): Eukaryota > Metazoa > Chordata > Mammalia > Primates > Cebidae > Cebus > Cebus imitator. Next base: position 2,077,663 of record NW_016107585.1, on the reverse strand, counting down.
GCTATGTAATTTGCAGACCCAATGCAAAATGAAAATTTGAGGCCTCACTCAGGACAGTGAAGTCAATCTCCATTGCCCACGAGCCAGCTACCCCAATCCACAACAGACAGACATCCCCATCAAGAGACTGCAACCTTTCCACTAGAGGCACTGGCACCTGGATCTAGTAGCGGATGAGAGGCCCCTATGGAGTCACACACCCAATGCACCATGGAGCTTCCAGCCTGGGGAAGGTACAGCCACTGCCTTACTGCATCTAAGACACCATGAGACACACACTCATGGTATGTGCCTTCTCTACCCATGCTGAGGCCCTGCTGAGGGCACAGAGTAACAGTAGAATGTGAGTGTCTTCCTACCTCAGCAGTGTGACCTAGTTAGCATCTGAAGCAGAAGGCAGCAGCAATTTTAGGACAAGCAGGGAAGTGGAGGATATGCAGGGCCAGAGCACCAAGGGACATGGAGCAGGCAGTTCAGAGCCCATCCTGGGGAAGCCGGGAGGCAACGTGAGTCCAGGCATGGAGCCCCCCACCGCCCCGTCACACACCTCATTGTCCTTTTGGACTTCACTTACAGCAAACAAGACAAATACAAATGTAAAGATAAAAATTATTAAGAATTTCAAGACAGCAACTGTAGAGCAGTTAACCCCAAGAACAGGACGTTTCTGAGAACAGGGCCCTTGTCAGTTGCACTGATCACTCACCCATGTAGCTATTCTTCCTAACATGTACCAGGGAAAGACCCATAGAAGGATAAGATGCAAATGCCTGGCCTCTAGACGCCTGTAATTAGTAGGAGATACATGCAGTTTAAAAAAAAAAAATGCTACATCACAATGAGAGTGTAAGTCATTGAACACCTACTGTGTCCCCAGGCACGGTACTGAACATCCTACACCATCATCAATATAATCCTCACAATGACCTCATGAGGCAGCATTATTATTACCCCTATTTTCTGGGGGGAAAAAAAGGAGAAGAAAATGAGGTTGAAGAAGTTAAGTAACTTCTTCAAGGTCATATAACTAAAAAGAGGCAGCGCCAGGATTTGAATGTGAAATACATGATCCTAAGCCTACTACCCTGCTGCTTCCCTTGCCAGAGAGATTTGTGCAAAGTACTCTACAGAGAGCCCAGAGATCACTAGCACTGCCCTGCAGGAGTTGAGAGAGGCATTAGAAAAGTGACAAATTTTAGCCAGATTTTGAAAAATGAGCTGGAATTTACCCATCAGAGAAGAAGGAACACTGTGCATATAGACATGGGAGGGCATAAAGAATTCAGGAAATTCTTGTAGATGAAGCAAGGGATACATGGCAGAGAGCACAGGGGAATAAGGCTGGGGAGCAGAGTGAGCCCATACAAGAAGCATGTCCTGTTAAGACCTTGGGCTTCATTCTGTGGGCAGTGGGGAACAATGACAGTAATATCGGTGGTAACATGATCAGACTGCTAATCTCTCAAGCAGCCAGGCCAAATTTATATGTAACACAAAGAAGAAAAAACCACAAACATGAATATCTTTTTTTTTTTAATCATTCTCAACTTATGCCAAGGATTTTGCAAAGACCCTGCAAGAGCAAAGTCATTCTTTCAGAACAGCTGCCAACTCAGAGCAGAAAAGGCTGAAGAATGAGTGAAGACATACTAGTCACCAGACAAAACCCTAAAGAGAAGGAAAACCTAGGGTGGTCAGAAATGTGAGCTCATTCCCATGACAGAAGAAGAGAAGGGCTGTGGAATAAGGCTCCTTTTGGTAGTTATTGTACTGAGATATTGTTACTGGCCAGATCAGTGTTTGCAATGAACTAGAATAATGGAGACAACTATAGCATCCCAAAGAGTTATTTCATTTACAGCCAATCAGTGACCCCAAAGTGGATTGGATTCAAGTGATGTCAAGTTTAATGCTGGCTCTGCCTCTAATAAGCCCTGCAATCTTGGGCCTGGATAGTTACTTATCCCAAAACATTTTCCCAGGAGACAGGTAGCTGAGACAGGGTGAAGATACACATTAGAATCAGACAGGTCTGAGTTTAAATCCCATCTCTGTCATGGCCAATTGCATGACTTTGGGCAAGTTACTTACCCTCTAGGAGGCTCGGTCTCCTGATCTGTAATGAGGATAAAAATTTTAACCATAAAAACATTAGAAGTATGAAATGATATAACAAAGTAATACGTGCCTGAAATAGTACACAGCATGGTGCCAAAAACTCTCAGTTGCCCTTACCTTTTCTGGTCTTCATTCTTCTCATCTGTAGTGAGAGGGAGCACTAAATGAGCTCCAAGTAACCCCCTAGCTCCACCATTCCTTGACTCTAAAACCTTCCTCAGTTTCCATCTTTGAGCACATATTTCACACCATGCTGTGTCCTAGGGACAGAATGATGAGTACTGTCTCTGCCCTTGTGGAGTTTAATATTCTGGCAAAGAAACACTTTTATATCAATTACTTATGAGCAATAGCCAGGAAAGTGAGTTGCCCAACAGTAGTTTTTATAAGAGAAATGCTGGGGAGGGCTCCCTGTCTCAAAACAACTTTCCTCACACCTAAAAAGTTTCTGCTTGAGGGTCAATACTTTGAAGTCTGAATTACTGAATGGGAGAGAAAACACCTTAAGCTATTCTTGGCTAATGCTTTAGAGCAATTAGTTAACAGTGAGGTAAGAGCTGGAAGGGAATAGGGATAGCAGGATAGAGGCCCAGAGCAAGAGCTGGGGTAAGAAGACATCAGAGAGAAGATGAGTGCCCCATGCAGAAGACTGAGCATCTGTAGCATTTGTGCCAGGTGGTTGGACTCCCCTCTCCCCAGCTCACCTGAGGACCAACAACCTCTGTGGCCAAGCTGGAGAATCCAATTACAGATTCCAATTACTAAACTCCACAACCTAAGCATTTTAGTTTCCAGCTTTATTTGGGCTTATATTGACTCCATTCAATACCAAATAAAACTGAGAGCTGAGCACAATTTTAATTTTCTTCATTCTTTTATGTTTTAAAATCTTAATTAAAAAATCCAAAGTCTAAAGTCTTTGAATTTTTTTTCTTAAAATTTTACCTTCTCCTCATATTCAGATTCATTAGTTTAGAATGTGATAATGGTTGTGGTGAAAGCTGGAAACTGTCTGGATTTTCTTGTCTTTAATAGTTCAAAGGAGATGCTCAGAAATGAGTCTCCTGTATCAAAAAGTGAACAGTGACAACCAAATTAAATTAGTCCAGGAGCTACATCCAAATCCACGTGTCCATTCCTTTGCAATGTTTGCTACTTGAGGAATACAATGTCTTGACATTCCTCTGTGAGAGATAAAGAGACCCCCCTCACACTATTCAGTCCTAAATATAAGATCTGGGATTTTGCCAGCCTCTCAATCACTTCCTGATGGCTCTTAATGCTGAATTGACATTTCTTTGGCCTTGGGAAGAAATCAGAGGGTGCACTGGCAGCTTTCCAAAAGAGACGTAGAATCAGAAGAAGGGGGAAGGGGAAATGCTTCCCTTAGCATTGAATTTTTAAGCCAGTGAATCTTGCTGCTAAAACATGTTAGGCTCCTCCTCCTAATTCTTTCAGAAGCATGATCTGGTCAATAAATGTTAGCTGTGCCACTAATATTACACACATGATCATTTAACTTGAGAAAATTTAGCCACATGCCAGAGAGAGAAAAGAACACTCTGTTGTGAAGGCCACACTAATTACCATTCCCCTCAATGCACATGGACCCAAAGAAGGATAGATGAGGGCTTGGATCTGCTGCTGTTCCCTTAGCTGGTCTCAGATCTTATAACCTTTCTCATTATTTATGTCCTCCTGCTGAATGAATCTCTAGCGTTTTAAGTTTTGTTTTGCTCATTTTTTATGTCTCCTCAATGTAAGCCAATCTCAGTTCTTCACCTGATGCACAAGAAAAGGAAAAGTCTACCTAAGACACTTTTGTAGGGCAATTTTGACCATACTCAATCCTTGCCTTATCTGTTGCCTTTGAAACATAAAACCTCCATGAGTGGTGCCTCTATTATTCTCCTTCCCAACCCCAGTTCTGGGCATCCACAGTGCACCAAAGAACAGAATGTAGCACCAATTCTTAAAATATTCTAGTTGGAAAGAAATTTAGAAGGCATGAAATCTAAAAGACGTCAGCATTATGGAAGGGTCTTGCACAAGGTCCCACCTGCAGAGAACAGAGATAAATTTTGGCTTCTGGTGCTTACGCTGCTTTTGAGAGAAGCACTTTGTGTTTTATTTATACAAGGCTGCTCTTCAACTCAGCCTGCGGTGTCTGTAGTAGATCACAAACAATTATCAAATTTGGAGTGATCATCATCAATTGCAAACAACAAATAGAAAATCAATCAAGCTACTATTAGAGGTACTGTGTGATGCATTCTTCTCCTGCTAATAAGTCTCTGAAAATGCAGCACTATACTCTAAAGAGTCCACTCAAAATCAATCAATCAATCAATATGTATTACAGATCTTTTATATCTTTTACTATACACAAAATATGATGCTGACTGATATGGTAAAAACATAACACAAACCAAGTTTTCTGTTTTTGTAGGGCAAAAATTGGGAAAAATACATATACGTGTGTGTGTGTGTGTGTGTGTGTATACTTATATATGAAGTAGAAATTAATAATAAAAAGCTGCCTATAATAAGTGCCATAGGAGATTGAGAGACAAAGATATGATCATTGTAGGTTGTGAGAGGCTTTTCTGGAGAAAGGAGAATTTTGGGTCTGTGGATGGGATGGGATGGGATGGGATGGGATAGGATAGGATAAGACAGGATAGGATCAGGTGGTAAGCGATGACAGAATGGCATAAGCAAAGGTGAGGAAATGTGAGTATATATGACAGGTTCAAGAATAGTGTACTACATGGCTAAAGTAGAGGGTCTTGCAAGAATTTAAAATACTTGGTGAAGGAGTTGAGACATACCCTATAAATAATGGTGATTCATCTACAGTTTATCTAACCAGGTGGATGAATTTTTGCAACTATGTTTTAAGAAGATATACATGGCTTTGGAATATTCAGTGGGTTGGAGGCAGAAGAGAAAAGAGAAAGAAGTAATTAGTAAGCTATTGCAATAGAGTAACATGAAAGGACGGGGGCTGAAGGAGGGTGTGGAGTGTTGAATAAAAGAATAGGATGGATATGAGTGGAATCGAATGTGAAAACTGAAACATATAGGTTCTGGTTGGTATATGAGTGACAAGGGAAAACCAAAATGATAACCTCCCTGATGACAGAAATGGAGCCATCCAGTGAGGGAGCTGGTTTGGGAAAAGTCTGTTTTAAGTATATTAAGGTTTAGGTGATGGTGGGACATAGTAACGAAAATGGTTGAAAGCAAGTGAGATAGCTGAGGTTGGAGTTCAGACATTGGGTTAGGACTAAAAGATGTTGATGTTGGGGGTTACCTACAGAGAGTGGGTCTAAAGTGGGATGGCTTACTAAGGGTAGGAATGGACAGAGAGATATGAGCAGATGTGACCCTCACCCTAATAGAGGGATCTGCTTTAGTTGTTCCCTACTTATGACCATCACCCATAGGAGTCCTTAGCATGGACCATTTAATTTCTGCTCCTAAACTAAGTATTATAATAACATTAGAATCATCTGAGAACTTTATAAAAATACAAGTATGTAGCTCCCGCTCCCAGATATTCTGACTTAATTGGTCTGGGGTCCAGGCATTTAAGATTCTTCTAAAGCTCCCTGTGTGGCGATAGTATGATGGTTTTGTTTAAAAGTGAAGTCATCATATTCTAGAGACACAAAAGGAAATATTTTGAGATGAAATGCTATTATGTCTGGGGTATACTTCAAAACATTGAGGCAGTGTGGGAAATGGATGAAGTATAGAAAACAAGATGGGCCGTGAGTTGACAACAGTTGAAGCTCAGTGATGAATAAGGAAGGGTTAATTATATATTCTTGCTACTTTCATATACATCTGAAATTTTGCATGACATAAAGTTTAAAAATAAATCAATAAAAGCTTCCCAAGAACTCCAAGGTAGACCCAGTCTTGAAAAATCTGGGATATAAGTGGACTTTTTCTACCGGATCCTCTAACTCCTCAGCTGTCACTGTCAAACTTCCATGAAAATCCCCTCCCAAGCTGAATACAAAGCTTTCTTGTTTCTTCTACTTATTTCTTACCTAGAGCTGAGGACTATATAGCAATGTGAACTTCCATTTCAAATTCCCCACAACAAAACTCACTGTACTGGGAGAATTGCTTGTGGAGATGGAAGAATTACCCCCAGTGGCATTTTTAAATCCCTGATTGCGGATCACAGGGACAGCCATGCCTGATACATTTGCTCTAAATCCTTTGATTGAAAAAAAAGCACTTCTTTAAATTGTTCTACTGTACACACATGCTTCCAAAGGAGAGGAATTGGAATTCTCCTTCCCGATTCATCCATACATACTAGGTAATGAAGAGGAGACAACTCATAAACAATTAAAATTCAGATAAAACCCTGCTTACTGTTATAAGTAAGGCCCTACTCAGTTTAGTTTAGTTCCACTTTTCCCATGAATATTTCCTTAGAACAGCATTTTCTAACAGCAAATTAAGCTTCTCCAATCAATTGGGACCAGTCGGTGAATCAGGAGCACTGACTTTTTAAAAAACATGAAATAAAAGAGAAAAGAAAAACATCACATGTGCCAATGTATATGTAAGTGTGTGTGTGTGTGTGTGTGTGTGTGTGTGTGTGTGTGTGTGTTCACTGGCCTTAATGTAAAATAGTCAAAACAGTTTCAAATCCACTGCTTTGAACTTCACTTCTTATGTTCAATTTCACAGTAAACCCTCTTTCTTTTCATGTGAGGATAAAGCAGGGAGGTCTGGAGTTGGGACAGACCATAGGTAATGGAAGACATCAGGAATCTGGAAGATGAATTAGATCAAGACTTAAAAAACAGGCAGTCAAGGGAAGAAAAACAAGGAGCAAAGCTGGATCCAGCAAGTAGAGTAGGTCAAATACCAGACACTGAAGATGCCAGGCAAGTCCAGTTGTAGGACTAGGTTCCATGACTTTGGAATTCCTATATTAGAGGGAGCTCAGGAGTGGCAATCTCATTGGAAGGGGTGTTGGTGGATTAAAGCTGCATGTGCATAGTAAACTTGGATTATATCTTCTCAGGGTGGGTCTAATGAGTTGTGATGAAAATTATGAGGAAGCTAAAGCATCCCCAACCCATGCCACTAAATCATCCCCTGGTACCGTCTCTAGACCTAAGGAAGCAGATGTCAAAGTCAAAATGAATTCTGAGACCCAGGCCCCAGATGAAATTCTCACCCTGGCCTTGCTGCTTCTCCAGCTGCCTTCAGGGATGCCCACCCACACCAGCAGGGGGCGTGGCAGCCTTGGAGGAGGCCCACTCACTGGCCACCCCACAAGGAGTTCTGGTGAGACCTAACAACTACCTGAAATAGGTCTCTAACAAAGCTGACACGGAGTAGAGATTGATGTAAGAAATATTACAGAGGTGGAACTGACAGCTCTTTTAAATTGGCTGGAAGTAACGGGTTGGGTAGTAAGAGAGAGTGCTTGGAGATGGCTCAGCAATCTGGAGTCTGAGTTACTGGGTGGTCTTCCCTTTGGGCAGGCTGTGTCCCAAGGTCACAGGGTTACACTGAGTTACTCACTGGAGACAGCCTGAGTGAGTCTATTAGAAACAACTCAGGAAGACATAATGGGATTGAAGATCTCCACTGTGAGGGTCAAAGAACTAGAGCAGAAAATTTGCTTTACAATAATCAAAGACTATTAGGATGGTCATGCTGCATCATAATAATAATATCCAAATCCTGCATGTGAGCACATGAGACAAGGTCTGTAAATCCACTCAGCCCAGTATACAGTTCCTAACAGAGGCTCAGTCAATGCTGGTTTCATTCCAGTGTATAAAGTGTCACCAAAACTTGTTCTTCATGCCATTTGAGTCTCATAACAACCATGTAAGGGAAATAAAATAATAATGTTAACTCCATTTTAGAGGTGATGAAACTAAGGCCTCCCTCAGTTTAGTGATGCTTCACAAACCCAGTAAGGAGGGTTTTGGCTTTTAACTTAAGTTTTCCACTGTCTCACTTTGTGGAAAACCAGCATAGGGAGTTTACTCCAATATTCAGGACCAAGGAAACACAGATCAGTTCCTGAGAAATAAGAAATAGTTGGTATCAGACAAAATCAAGTAAGCAGCTCCATGTATGTGGCTAAGTAAATAGTGGATTATTTAAACACTAGATGAGATATTGCTTATCAGCTGTCAACAAACCTGAGGGTACAAAACAAAGCCTTGGAAGCAAATGATCTAAGTGGAAAACAATCTGGCAAATATCATTAAATTATTTTTTGAATAGTGTATCTTTAAGTAAGGAATGTTGTTCAATACTTTTATATTTTATTTGCATATTTGTTATTGCATTTTTTCTATTCTATATTTGATTTGCTCATTATAAAAATGAAGTTAAATAACTTTTATGCCGTTATTACAAATACAGAAGGCCCGGTTTCCTGGCACCTGAAAAGGTTTTACGTCCCCTTAAAATATAGACATTATAAGTAGTGAAGGATAAAAGTTTCTTTCTTTTTTTTTTTTTTTTTTTTTTNTTGAGATGGAGGATGGAGTCTTACTCTGTCGCCCAGGCTAGAATGCAATGGCACTATCTCGGCTCACTGCAACCTCCACCTCCCAGGTTCAAGCAATTCTCATGCCTCAGTCATCCAAGTAGCTGGGATTACAGGTGCCCACCACCAAGCCCAGCTAACTTTTGTATTTTTAGTAGAGACAGAGTTTCACTATGTTGGCCACGTTGGTCTCAAACTCCTGACCTCAGATGATCTGCTCCTCTTAGCCTCCCAAAGTACCGGGATTATAGGCGTGAGCCACTGCACTCTCTATTATCACTTCAACATGAAAAATAAATGAAACTAAATAGGAAAAACAAGTTTTATACTATATGTAACAAAGTATAGATTGCAATTGCAACTAGTTGCCAATTCTTGGAAGAAATTTTTTAAAAATGTATCAAGTGCTGATTGGTTTCTCTGGATTTAATACAACTTTCATTCAAATCAACAGCAAAATAACAGCATTCTTCACTTTTACATGCACAGAAGTTTCCAGGAAAGGTCATTTTCACAAATATATCCAAGAGCTTCAGCAATTTTTCCAGGAAAATAAAATGAGGCTTCAATGATTTTCTTTTGCGTGTCCATGGTGAAGTCATCCCTGTTGACTTTCTAGTTGCTAACCCTGACAAATCCTGATTTGTCAATGATTTTAGATGTGATTCAAATAGTCTTCAAACATCACTTTTCTCAACTTCATGAAATCTTGCACATTTTGCAAAATTTCCCATTTCCCTCTGCCATCAATTCCCCTTACGTTTTTGTGTTATTCACAAGGTTTTGTCACTTTAGGAAACTAGCAGGAGGCAACAGACAAGGATGCTGATGCCATGAGCAGAGATAGACACTAATGTTGAATGAGAGATAATGGGAGATTATTTATTAATGTTTTATGATATAATAACATTTTCTTAAACCTAAAGAAGCTTAGACACTGAATACTCAGGTGTTGAAAATCTCTTGCAATTACTTTGTCTTGCATCCATATGGTAAGTATGGAATGAGATAACCCATGCCTGTAGAATCTGAGGAATCCATGTACAAATCCTGTCCTTTTCCACCACACACCCTCTCCACCAGAAATCATATTCATCACCTGGCACCCCAGAGAAAGGCACGATGGTATCTTCAATAGACGCAGTAGGAAATCATTCTACTTATACCCCAAATTATGTGAGAAACAACCAGTCATAATGCCTGCCTGACCTGCTCACAGGGCTCCAACCTACCCACATCAGCTCTGTTGCCCAGGCCTGCTTTGGGTGCCACTCTTCGTAGTGCTGTCCTTGGGAGACACACAACTTGGCTTCTCTCTTAGCAAAGAGTGAAGATGGTAGCTCATAGATGAGACAAAGAGGAATCACTAGTCCTATCTGCTATCATCCATAAATAGAGACAGTTTTACATGTGTGTCTGTGAAGGCAGTTTAGAAGAAAGGAATGTACACCTTCAGATACGGCCAATCACATCAGCATTGCAAATGGTATTCTTGAGAACCAGAGACATCAATAGAATTAGAGCTCTAGGCCTGGGAGTCAGGAAGCAATTACTTGGATAAGGGTCTTCCTTTTGGCCACCACATCAGCCATAGTCTCTCTTGTGACTTTTCAACTTAAGAACAGATTCTAGTTGAATGAGTCATCTTCTTTCTAAGCCAAGAAACAGAATTGCTGAAATCCTTAGGGTAACACTTCGGAGAAGTGGTCCAAAACTAAAACTTGTAATTCTAGCCAATCACATTCTCTGCAAAGCTCACTAAGACAAAGTTTCCCAGTTGACAAATATGGTGAGAGCTTAAAATAGACAGTGCTCTGGAGGTAATGAAATCTTTCACTTTTGTAGTTAGCATTTCTAGTTGATTCCAGAAATGGCAAAGACATAAAACAAAGAAGTCTGTTTCCAGGATGGGTATATTTGGGGAGACGCCTGTCCAGTGTTGAATATATATAAACTAAGTTTTGGTCCCTAAGTGGTTGATAACATTATCACAAGAAAAAACAACATAGTGTCTATTGATAGTGAATAGAAGTGATACAAGTTCCAAGCAGGACATATATTGGAAGTCAGAGGCAGAAAATGTAGTCTGAAATAAAAGTACTGTAAATAAACAAAAATTATGTGAAAAGATTGAAGATAGCTACCTATATAATAGGCCACTTCCATTAAGTAATCACATACATGCCCAATTAACTGCAGAGAGACTGGAAAATGTGAATGAGTACATGGAACATTTGATCAACATTTACTATATCTGCCATGGCTCACCCTTTTCATCACCAAATAGTTCTTTGTTTCTTTCTTCCAACAAAGAATACCCTAACTCCTCCACGAGGGAGGCCAGCCAAAGTTCCATCCATCCAGCTCAAAGTTCAATCCTTCTGGGTGATGTCCAGTTTGTTTCTCTATCAGAGCCAGATGATGTGATTTTTCTTGGTTCTGAGGTTCTGATCCAAAAAAGACCAGTTATCTACTTCCTTTTCACATACATGCATGGACATACATAAGGCATAAGTAAACATTTCCATTTGAAAAAAAGAAAAAAAAAAAAAAAAAAAAACTAATGGAAGAACACACAGCAGCTGCTGAGCTGCAGCAATTCAGGAATCCAGTGGGCAGAACTCCTGCCCTCAGGATAGAGGCCCCTTGGTTAGGCCACATGATTCTGCTCTATGCGAAGAGCTTCCTTTTTCATCGGTCTCGTTGGCTCTTTGACTCAACCTGGGGGAGATTCTTCTTTTTCTTTACTCTGTTTAGCCACATTTTAAGTGAGGTTTAGAGAATTTGAACTCCCTAGGCGTGTCTCAGGTTTCCCAAATTGCCTTCGATTAGGGGCCTCAGGGTTGTTTTAAGTTTTAAATATTCAGATACTTTTACATGGTTGCTTTAGTTATGTAGTTCCCTAAAAACTTTCTTTTCTTTTCACTTCATTGGACAATAAGCACACCCATGGCAGGTGCAGTGGCTCACACTGGTCATCCCAGCACTTTAAGACACCGAGGCTGGTAGATCGCCTGAGGTCTGGGGTTCGAGATCAGCCTGGTCAACACGGCGAAACACCATCTTTACTAAAAATACAGAAAAAAAAAAAATTAGCTGGGCATAGTTGTGGGGGCCTGTAATCCCAGCTACTCCAGAGACTGAGGCAGGAGAATCTCTTGAACCTGGGAAGCGGAGGTTGCAGTGGGCTGAGGTCGTGCCATTGCACTTGTGCCACTGCACTCCAGCCTGAGCAACAGAGCGAGACTCTGTCTCAAAAAATAAATAAATAGTAAAAAGTAAGCACACCGAAAGAACTTTTCAGCCTGTAAGTTCTTAGGTCCGTTTTATTTCTTTGCTTCCTCACCTCCATGCCCCTTTTTCTCAACTCCACTGTGAATACTGATATTAGGCTATTAGGCTTGAATGAGAGGGTCATATCTAGAGCAATATTTACCTGAGGCTTATTAACTGAGTGAGAAACATTTTCCCCTTAAAGTCTTTTTAAATACATCTCTTACTGTTTGGGTTCTAGAAGTAGTCAACTCTTCCAAATTTTAAGGCCCTGAATTTCAAACTCTCTCTGTACCTCTTCTTTTCTGCTTTATAAACTGACCAGTTCTCTCCTGATTTCATCTTTTTCTTGTAATATCTTGTCAAGCATAGCCAATAATATGACACACTACTAAAGTCCTGTTTTTCATTATCTTCTCACAGCACTACAAATTAATTAGGTAAGTGGTTTTCCTGCCTAGTTATTAGAAGAAATCGTTTATCTGGCCATTTTGCCACAAAACAACAGGATCATCATCTTTTCACTTCCAATATTAGTTTCCTCACAACCATCCTGATAGCTAGGGCAATGCTATGTATTATAGGTTCTTCTAATGACAGTACCTCACCTCAAGACAAATTCTATACTGGCACAAATTGTCACAACAGACCAACCCCCAAATCTAAGTGACTAAGCTCAATAAGAACTCATCACTCACTCACACACAGTCTCATACCCATCAGCAGGAACTTCCTTCCCTTTGCTAAGGAGGCCTCTTTTATCTGTGACCTAGAGCCTGATCAACCATGGATCAGCTCCTAAAATCTCAGTAGTGCTCTTGCAAAACTGAGGGCCAGCCCCCAGCACATGCTGACAATCAAGGGGTAGAGGCCCACCCTCAATGAACATCGCACCTTCTGTCTCTTCATGCCACCTTTATGATGGCAGTATGTGATTTTGTGCACATATCTTTTACAAATACTGGTTTGTAAGCTTTTATGGGTCATACTTAGAATGATCAACTATCCTGGTTCACTCAAGTCTGAGAGGATTTCCAGGATGCAGGACTTTCAGTGCTAAAACTAGGAGACTCCCAGACAAACTGGGACAAGTTGGTCACCCTAGTCATTGTCCTCATAGGAAAAACAGATAAAAACAAAAAGATGCCCACCTTTCTGGAAGTCCTACAGAGCATCATCTTCATCTTCCTTCCACTGTGAACTGACATGGCCTACTTTCCAAAAGAAGATACAAGCTTCTGGACGAACAGGCTGGCCTACATTTGTGTGTGACTCTGATTAAGTAAGAAAGCTTTGTCGCACCCCTTTAAAATTTAAAATATATGCAGAACCCGTCCCCTAATACAAAGCAAGTAGGTGAAGTAATAACCAGATTCAAAGAGGGAAATATGAAATAGGACATACATTGTCAAGAATTCTCTCCCCCTGCAAGAGAGCAGGGTCATGATCTCTGCATTGTGCAAGAGTTCATTGTGAGCCTAAAGAAAGACCTCCTTAGGGCCCTGGAGTTATGATGGAGGAGGTCAATTTTCAAAATAAACGTTCATTATATTTTTTGCTTTGAAGAAAAATGCTGCTTGGCCTGAAACAAATTAAGAGTGCTCAGGCTTTTTATTTGGGGCATTTTTTAGTTGAATATTATTAAAAATAATTACCGGCTGTGGATTTAATCTAAAACACAATCAGCACCCCCAAAGTCCCCTACAGTGAGTTAAAGCATCCTCCTTCTCAAAATTCAAAATTAAGTGGAAATTCAGATTAGTTTTGATTTATAACCACATTATGAACTATTTAATATTTTCAAGAAGTCATTCCCTGTGCCCATATTAAATTAATTTACAACAGAATATTATATAATTTATATATGCACACATATAATAAATTATAGCCCAACTATATAATTCTACATGTATAATTAATTACATTAACCATCTGCATTTTAAGCCTACAATTAGATAACCCTAAAAGACAACCCCTTTAGCATTTTTTAATAAATACTTGTGTTTGGAGCTGTTTAACAGAGCACCTGATAGCTGATAGAGCAGTGTTAACATCTGTTCCATTATTTCCAGAGGACGTTGGTTGAACGCAATACTATTCACATAAAATATGCATTTGTTCTTAACTGTCAAGTACCTCTATTATTTTATTAAAAAAGTCAAAAAAGAATATAATCAGACTTCATAATTTATGTGTGACATTTTCATTACAGAAAACTTTATGCAAAATTGAATTCTAAAATTTAATTTCCTGTGATGTTTAAATTACTTACTATCTGGCTCCTCTCCAAACATCGTGATCATCGAGGGCCCCATATGAATTCTATTAAGGATACATTTTGCTGCTGCCATAATATACAGGGTATTTTTCTAAGTAACTCTAAGAATATGCTTCTTAAATATATTTTGTGCCAGTTTAAATAGTTTTTCTCACACAGGAAAGAAAAGCAGGAACTTTTCTTTCTTCCCTTTTTTTAAAAACCCACAGACAGATTTTCTCTGCTTCTCTCCTTGCCACCTTGCCTGTGACCTTTTATTCCTGACACTTTAAACCAAAAGAAGCCAGGCTGCTCCAGCCTTGTCAGTTAGGGCTCACCACATCACAGGACGATAACCAGGTTCCTTTTGGCTTGTTTTTTCTTCCAGGAAGTGCCAAAAAAGAGGCTTTGTCTGGGTTAGAGCCCACAGTGGGGAAGTCTGACCGTCTCTCTCTGCCACCCACTTCATGCAATGTCAGTAGACTCCTTTCACTATTCCCTGTGGCCACCGCCTCAAGGGGAGAAACCTGACTTAGCCTGATCATTCCCAAGGTGCTTTGAGAAACCTGGAAATGTCATCTCACCTCACAGCTGCCAGTGAAAATAGGGGCTGCTAATAATGAGCCATAATTTAAATAACGAGCCTTTGAGGGAATGAGGGTACCACAAGCTGAGTCACCTTAATGCATTCTCTAGGGAGAACCATTTCCCAAAATGCCATTTTAAATGGGGAAAACATGGAACCATCAGCAGTGAGGGGGAAGGGAAAGTGCGAGCAGTTGTCAATCAGCCAGGATGTGGCAGGATTCCCTGCCCAAGGCTGCCCTGCACAGCCAACCAGCAGTCCACGCCACCAAAGGGAGCTTTCATGGCCACATGCCATAGGATGGGGCTTGGAATACAAATGGGAACAACACAGGATTCCTGCCTTAAAGTGTTTAGAATGATCAACTATCCTGGTTCACTCAAGTCTGAGAGGGTTTCCAGGATGCAGGACTTTCAGTGCTAAAACTAGGAGACTCCCAGACAAACTGGGACAGGTTGGTCACCCTAGTCATTGTCCTCATAGGAAAAACAGATAAAAACAAACAAACAAACAAAAAAATCCCAGCACTTTGAGCCGCTCACAAGGTCAAGAGATCGAGACCATCCCGGCCAACACAGTGAAAACCCGTCTCTACTACAAATACAAAAATTAGCTAGGTGTGATAAGGCATTCCTGTAGTCCCAGCTACTCAGAAGGCTGAGGCAGGAGAATCACTTGAACTCTGGAGGTGGAGGTTGCAGTGAGATTACGCCCCTGCACTCAAACCTGGGGACAGAGTGAGACTATGTCTCAAAATATATATATATATATATGCACACCTTTTTGGAAGTCATACAGAGCATCATCTATATCTTCCTTCCATTGTGAACTGTGAACAGTAGAAGGGTGACTCCTGACATGTATGTAAAACTCTATATTTTACAAAGTTATTTGACATGTTTCATTTCATGGTCACTTCCCTGTAAGGCAAGTGGTCCAGCATAACTCCAGCTAATAAATAAATGAGAAAACTAAGCCCCACTCAAGTGATTTTCCAGAGATCACACCACAAGTAACTGGCCAGGCCTCCTAGAGCCTAGGCAATTGTCTACTCAAATTCTAAGCAGGGCTCCAATGGAGAAAGCCAGGAAGCCATGATCTGCTTACATCCGGAGGATGTAAGCACAGATGACCAACTAACATTCTTACTCCAGCACCTTTCCACAGCCTTCTGTGATGTTACAGCAATAATCCCAACCAAGATATTCGTCCTTACAGCTTTCCTCATCCATCTGCTACTGCAAATTAGGTACTTATCTGTCTGACTTGGGGATTCTTGAGGAGGTGACCCTGCCATCTTATTCCCCTGGGATATTACCCCTCTGCCTGAAATTCCACCACTGTGGGTTCTTTTTTCTCTCCCTCCTAGAGGAGAGCTAAAACCATTTAGCCATAATGAGTTAGTGAGGCTCTACTGGGGATGGATTCATCAGATGCTTTTCTTTCAACCTGCCCAGAGCACCCTTGCAACCATCAATGTGGAGATGCAAACACCAGGGTTTTCAAAGTGCCTCCAGGATAGTTACTGCTTCCCCACAGGCTTCCTGTTCCCACCTGCAGCCCTGCTTCCTGCCTTTTAGACTTGGCTTTCTCCCCTGATCTCCCAGTCGTTGCCTTCAACTTCCCAGCATGAGTTCTGCTCTGGCCTGCATTTGCCACAACCAATCCACCTGGTTGCAGGTGTATCTGGTAAGCCACTGCTCTTCAGGCTCCAACCTACCACCCAATTCTCTGAGGCACCAAGGGAGGGAGACTGGTGTCAGTCAGGTGAGAAAGAGACTTTGGGAGTAAGTCATGTGGTGCCTAATGAAGACTGAACTTGGGGATCCTCTGCAAATGGCCCAAGGTCTAAGGGAAAGGAAGAGTGGGAGTGGAAAGAAGAGAGTAAAGGGATGTTTCCAGACTTAGTCTCCATGCAAGGTCAACTCACCCATTCCCCTCCCTTAGCAACATAGGAATTTGAAGAAAGGCCCTTACAAAAGGCAGTGAAGGAAAATGTGCCTGGAAGATAACTGATACATATGGAAGCGCAATAAACATAATCTATATAGTATCTGTATAGTATATAACATCAATAGTATAACTGGTAATCATGTGTGAATATCTTCAGGTCAATTTCTAGAAAGATTGACAAGAGCTTCCACTTGTGTTTACCAGGTAGATGAATGAGGATGGGAAGGTAAAAAGAAGGTAAGTATTCCAGAGAGAGAGAGAGAGAGCCCCACTGGATAAAGACATGGAGACCTCACTTGGAATAGTGGTGGTATGCAGGAAATCACAAATAGCTCCTGTTTGCCATATTGCAAGTATAAAATGATAGTGACAAGGGGAGAGGCTAGGGAGGCTTGTAGGGGCTGCTTTTTTGGTTGAGGGTAAACTTTAGCTTTTAGCAGCATGGAGAAAAAGGGAGATAACACTCTGACCAATGAACAACTCTTTAATTACCACCTAATAGTGGCCAAAACCCCCAAATAGGCAAAATCAGGTGGATGTGGTCCCTCAACAGGACTTGTGCCCTTCTTAAACACTAGTCATTCCTCTTGGGTTAGCTTAGGCATCACCTCCTCTGGGAAGCCTTCCCTGGCTCATTTGGATGCATTCAATTCGTGGCCCCAAGTGTGGCCGGTTGTGCTGGCCTCTGTGGCCTTCTCTTTTCATAGCACAGACTCTCTAACTCATCATGGCTGATGGTGCTTGGTCACACTCCTACACTACCCCACCAACTGTGGGTACTGTGAGAGTGGAACTCGCGATTGGCCTGCAGTAGGTTCTCAACATTTGCTGAAAAAAACTTTTCTTTGGCCTCATAACCCTTTCACCCATTGCCCAATGTGTCTCCTTTGCTTTACAGTAAACTTCTTGAAGGAGCTGCCAATACTCACCACCTCCACTTATTTCACTTTCCTCTCACACTGTCTTGAAACCAATTCAGTAAACTTTCTCCTCTCCTCTCTAGTGAAACTGCATTTGTCAGGGTCACCTATGACCTCCACATTATCAGAGTCAATGGGGATTTATCACTGTTCCTAATCCCACCCCCGAAACACTTGATACTTTGGACCACTTTCTCCTCTTTGAACATTCTTCTTTTAGCTTCTGAGATGCCTTTCCCTATTGGTTCTCCTACCATACTTGGCAGCTCTTCTCTGGCCCCTATACTAATTCCTCTCATCTCCTCAACCTATAAATCTCAGAGTGCCCCACAGCAAAAACCTTGAACTTCTTTATCCTCATTCCCTAGGTGACCTTATCTAGTCTCATGACTTTAACTATCTGCCTTTATGCTGATATGCCCCCAAATGGATAACTCTAGCCTCAAACTCGCCCTTGAATTCAAGACTCCTTTTCCAACTTCTTTTTCAATATCTTTATCTGGAAGTCTGTTAGGCATCTCAAATTTAACACGTCTAAAACCAGACAACACGCATGCAAAAATGTTTCTCTTCATCTTCCAAATCTGAAAAAAAAATTGCCCTTACATTTGGCCAGGTGCTTAAGCTAATTACATGGCAATATTCTTGCCTTTTTTCTTTTTCACGCACTCACATCTAATCCATCAGCAAACCCTGTCAGATCTGCTTTTGAAATGTATCCAGAGTCCAACCACTCTTTACCACTTCTGCCAAATCACAAAATCCAAACTGCTATCATCTCTTACTGAGATGATTGAAAAATAGCCCCCTATTCAGTTCCACTCGTAATCCCACACAACAGCCAGAGGGAAGTTTTAAAACATAAGATCATGTCACTCACATGCTCAAAATCTCCCAAAGGCGCAATCTAACCATACCTTCTACTACTCTCCCGCCTCTGTCCACTCCAGCTCAGCTACTCTGGCCTCCTCACTGCTCCTCAATAGATCTCAGATCCTTTTACCTTACTATTTCTGCTTCCCAGAAAGCTCTTTCTTGAAACAGCTACAGGATTCACTCCCTACTTCCTTCAGGCTTCTGCTTAAATGTTATCTTTTCAGAGATGCCTTCCCTGACCATTATTAAACAGCTTCCCCACTATTTTCTGTCTCCCTTACTTTGAACTGTTCTTTTTAATGCTTATAACAACCTGACACATTTGTTTCTTTTTTAAAAAAGTTGTTTCCTTCTCTCTCCACAAGAACAAAGATTTTTCTGTTTTGTTCAATACAGCATCTAAAAAAGTAGGCACTCAGTAAATGAATCAATGAAAGAATGAATGGAGGAAAAGTTGGTATCTTCAAACAAAGTAGAAAGACATTAACACAAGGACTTCATCTTCAGAAATGTGAAAGGTAGTTTGCTTAATCAACCTGAGTGAGTTTTTGTTGTGCTGGTGGCAGTGATCTCTTTTTGTTTTTAATATTTGCATTAAATTCAGAAGAACTCACTATTTAACCTTGCCAGCAAATGTGAGTTTTCCCCTGCTGGCACTGTGATCACTGTGGTAGCATCAACCAGGAAATGAAATCTTAATCATAGCATCTGCCATACACCCTTCACTTACAAGCCCACAAATGAAACTCTAGCAAAGCAATCTTATTTCACTAAAATGTGGTTGGACCCAATTACTGGAGGCCAGTGCTCACAGTACATCTTTCTACCCAATGCTGCTTAATCTTGACAATCTTCGGGGTTTACAGCACCCTAGCCTTTAACTTAAACAGAAAAGTATGTGCTAGGCTACTTACTTAGCAAACCACAAGTGAGGCTTGTGTTATATGTCTACCTCGGGGCTTTTTAGTGTTGCTACCTCAGTTTCTTGCCAGGCTAAAGGAGAGAAAGTCTTAAAATCTTTTAAATCCTATGGTTACCACTGTCATTACCAGTTTACAACCTAATGGCACTTGATGTTGATAGAGTGGGGGAAAAAAAAGCCATGTCGTGTTGCATCCAGCTTGATCTACCCAAGAACACCTGATACTCTGGGGTATCAGAGAAAAGCAGGGCAATCTTCTTCATTTCTCAGAGGACTAGAAAGAGGGGACCACAGAACCTTGGGGACTCGGAGGAAACGGCACTAAATCAGATTACCATATGTCAGCAATAGCCCAAGAGCATCTCAGAACTCCTGGCTCACTTCCTGTTCCAATCTAAGTGGGCTGCAGTGTGATTTCCAAGTACCTGACTGGGGCCAGGCAATCCAAATGTTGAGCCCTGTGAAAAGAGATTAACATTCCAAAGCAAATGTGTTACCCACAAGATTGGTCGCTTCCAGGAGCACCTGGCCTCTGAGCCAGGTGCAGGTTGGTCCCCATGACCTCAGGGAGTCACTTGCAGATCGAATGTCATCAGGTGAGAGCCGCAGTCACTGGGGCAGACAATTTTATTGATGGAATTGGGTTTGCAAATTATCCTCAAGACATGCTAAAGTGAAATATTGAATTCCCCATTCCCTAGCACCTGGGTTCGAAGGAAGGAGAGGCAAACACCACCTTTCATAATAGCCTACTACAATATAACCCTACTACAGCTATACCTATTCAGAAGTAGACGAAGGGCTCTCAGGATTGACTATTGTAAAGATTTTCTGGATAGATGCAATCCAGGAATCACATTGTGCTGTAGCTTGATCAAATAAAATCAAGAAGAGTGATTGCTACAAGCTGGAAGACTCCACAAGTCATTTATAGGCTGGTTCCTAGTGTGCTGGAAACATCAAGAATCTCCAGGAGCTCTAGCTCTGTGAATGCTGAGCTTTGGGCCTTTGGTGAGAAACTGAGGGCTGCTTCAATGGGGCATCCAGGTTCGTGCATTTTCCCACTACAACAAGACTCAGAAGAGGGAAATGGGGCGGTGCACCTGCTTGCTACCTGTACACAGATGTGCTCAGCTGGGAGAGGAGGGGACATCATGGAAAACAGTGGTCTGTGAGCTGAGGACTACATAAAAGAGGTGTGCTTTAGAAGGAATCAGAATGATCAAGGCAATTTAAAGTACTCTGACAAATCCTTTTATTCTTAAAATAATATTTCAACACATATATGCTAAATGTACATATACTGTAAACTGAGTCATGGAAAAAATTTATGAGTTTTTTGAGGAAGAACCTGAGACCAGTGATCTACTATTTCAGACTGACCGTCTTCTGAGGCAGCTAAAAAATGTTTTTGGTTTAGCTAGATTCATTTATTCTACTTTTGAAGGGGGAAAAATGTTACTGAGCAGAATAATTGCCAGGGCATATTAAATCTATAGATTGCCTATGAAGCTTGGAACATTGTCACAAAGACCCTGAGAAGTCCATGAAAAGCTGACACTTTTTAAAGGAAGTCCAGATACTTCCAATCTAGAATATGACAGCAGACATAGATGCTGACCTGGCTCCTAAGAGTGATGAGAGGAGCATAATGTTAGTGCAGGGCAGACTCTGATGAGCAGAAAAAGCCCAAACAATACAAAGCCATCCTAACAGCACTTCATGGGACTGCTATACTGGGTAAGAGCTGGAATCAGGCTGTTTGTTTTTTCCCTGAATGGTCTCATGTTATCTTTCGGGATATTAATATGTCAAACTCACAAAGAATGTAGCACCTGGAGATTTTTTCTTTTAATTATGCTCATGTTTGCAAAATGCACAAAGTAATAATTGTGTGAAGACACTAGGAAGACCTCACTTCACTACTGTAGTTCTGTTCTTTTCTTAGCTTCCATCTTGCACATAGGTAGCGGTGTTCAAGAGAGGACGAAGAATAGGAGTAGAGCAAAGTAAACTTTCATCACCAGGAAGGTAACAGGGCTCATGCCCAGCCGATGGCAAGTCAGGCCATCATTTTTGTAGCTGAAGTCTGGAATCTCTAACTCATGATCCAGATATGATCCTTGGTTTTATTTCTTTTGGTTGTTAGGTAAAATACGAACTTAAAATACATGGTCATATTATTTTCTTGCTCATTAATCCCACTGCCTAAAGGAGAGCTTCAGCTCTTTGGCCTGAAATATAAGACCTGGCTTCAAATCTCATGTTCTCTCTGCTTCAGTTAGCTTTCCAGTCTTTTTTTCCTTGGTGACCTCTTACTCTTCCTTCAAGATCCATTGAATTCCACTTTCAATGTGGCCCCTTCTTCCCACTTAAACAGGTCTCTTTCTGTGGGACTCATGAGAGGCAATGTGACAGGGAACAAAGGGAAAAGAATCACAATTTTTAGAGACACAGATATTAGCTCTGTAGTCTACCTTGAGCAGATTATTAACCTTTTTAAGAATTAGTTCACTGTAATTTGGTGATCTTAAAAAAGTATAATATAATCTATGAAAATGTATAATGATTTTTACCTGGGAAAATCATTGTGATGGTTAAATGAGACAAACTAGAATAGTCTCTGGTAAGTACTAAGGTATTAATAATGTTTAGTTTATTATGTCTGGCATAAAACAAATACCCAATAAGATTTTAGAATGAAGACATTTCCATCTGTGTCCAAACACAACTCTAGAGTTTTTAAGTCATATTCTAAATGGATGTGAGAGGTCAATATACTGCTGAGTATCTATCAGTTTCTCTCTTCCTCTGCATTTCTGTGTGTCACTCTCTTTATCCTTATTCTCCCTCAGGCCTACGTCATCACAGGAACTAAAGTAGAACATGAATGGCACATGTATTTTCTATCTGGCTGAGACCAGAAGATGGCTCTCAATAAGTCAGAACACACAATGTTTCTACTTTATAAATTCATGCAGGTCCTAGTGATAACTTCCTGTTCCCTAAGTGCTAGCAAACTACTCATTTAGTAACCTACCTTGATTAATATTAGATCTGATGGTCACGGTCTAGAGTTCACAGATTCCTCCTATTCTCCTTGATTTCCCAAAAATTCAGGGCTGCTTAAGACAAAGAATGTAACTTAAATCCTACCTTTAACCCACACAAATCAAAAGGTTGGACTATATAAAAGTGTGTATATTTGAAAGATTGTATAGAAGCCCAAACATATATCAAATAAATCATTGGTTATGCATCCAAATCTATTTGCAGTTTAAAGCCCTAGAAAAACACATGTTGTCTAAAAAGATTAATATATTTTTCTCTCTGATACTCCACATATTCAAGGATGCCCAGAGCAGAATTCTGACAAACTTCATATCTGTGCTGAAATGAGTCTCACATTTGAAACCAGGATTTGCTTTATACTAACCAGGAAGAGTTATAGAATAGTAAAACCAGCACTGTATGGCTGCCTGGATCTTGTAATGTGGTGGACATTTGACAGGCATTTGGGTTGTCCAGCACCCTTGCCAGTCGGGAAATTTCCAAACTTAGGAGGCCCACCTTGTCAAGGCATAAGACATAAACTTATTTTCTTGGCCTCCCTTGGTGCTAGGTCTAGGCCCACAGACCTAGGTCTACCCTTGGGCCATTAGATCCCTTTGTCCAGTGATGTGTATTTCAAGTGAGAAGACAGAGATGAGCAGAAGGAAGTCTCCATGTGGAATCCATACTGATATGGATGGGGACGGAAGCATGGCAGAAAGTCATCCAGCTCCCAGAGACAGCAGTAGGACAGGCCCAGCACTAGCATCCTGTGTGCTGATCTGGAATGCCTGTGGCCAATGGCAGTAGCAGCTGGCTCTCCAGTAGAGCTCTCCACACATGTAATTTGAAAATGGCTTCTGATTGTGCAGACTCCAACCCTGAGTCTTCAGTCCTTCTGGAGGTGCTATCTGCTGTGTAATGTTATTTAGAAAATTCCTTTTCTACTTAAACTACATAATGATGTAGTTTGAAGCTTGATGCTGTTTGCAGCTAGGTAAACTAACTGATTAACAGATATAACCAACTAGTGTTTGGCCTTGGTCAAGTCATCCACCTACATGACCCTGAATTTTCTCAGCTGAAAATGAGAACTTTGAGCTAAACCACCTCTAAAGTGCTTCCTTGTCCCAAAAATATGTACTTACTTAAGACTACAAGCTAATTTTTCAGAGTGACTTTCAGGGCAATTCACAGACCAGCCTTCAGAGGTCCTGAAATTTGGAGAAGAAAAAAGGCACACACCATGTTTCAAAGTTCAATTTCACCTTCCAGAAATAATCACGTTTCTGTGATATCCCCATTATCCCTCTTACTCAACAGGCAGTGTAAACAATGCATTGGGCCAACACTGTCCCCATCAATGAGCGGTACCATATCACTATGGCAGACAACTGAGGTAGGAGAAATTAATATATCCGAATGTCCATTAAATTAGCACCGTGTTAGACACTGCCGTGTATATAAATTATCTCATTTTAATCTTCAGAAGAGCCTAGAGGTTAAAATTATGATTTTCATTATACAGATGAGAAAACTGAGATGCAAAGCCATTCTGCTATCTGTTTTAGTTCATGCAGCAAGTGAATGATAGACCAAAGAGTCAATCTGGGTCTTCTCTCTGCAAGGTCAGGGTACTGCCTAACAAACACAGGGTAAAATTTATCATACAAAGAGTCTGTCTCCACCCTCATTATCAAGCTTGCTCTGTCTAAGTGGGCTTGAAAGTTGGAATAATTGAAATAATTGTCTGATTTAAAATTAAGCACAAATTGGCTTTGCCTGAATAACTTAGTAAATTCCTAATAACGTCCATAATAAGTTTCCCAAGAGAATGTAATCTTAGGATTTCAAAGATGGGAAGGCAGGCAGATGGGTATCAAGAATGAAAAGACTCAATGAGAAAAATATACATTCTTTTTTCCCTATATCCTTCCTCTTTTTAAATAATCTTTCCTATTAACCCAATTCACTTACTAAAAACAGCAAACAGAATGAAAGCCCAGTATCCTGATGTGTGTGATGCTCTTGCAGGAAACTACTAAATGTTTATTAAGGCCATACCATACATGAAAGTGAAGAGGAAAAGCTTGAAACCTGTTTCACATATTGTTACAAATATGTAATGTTAGAATAAAGGGAAAACCGATTCCTACCAATTATAAAAATGTACAGGATTAAATCAATTGCTCTGCCAGATCTGACTAGCATCTGGTCTGCAGCAAGGGCCAAATAGATCTCATTTGGGATACTTATGAAAAGTAACTTCTAAAACATAAATCAGGACTATAAAATCATCATCTGATTACCAAAAATTTTTAAAGCAGAAAAGAAAGGATATTTGAGTATAAAATGCAGTTTTGGAGAAGGGAGGAGGCAGAAGGCTTTAGCACAGAACAAGAAGCAAAAATCAAACGGGAAGAAGAGGGAGTGATGAACATCTAAGGCAGAAAATTTAGGTGGTATTTTCATCTTGGACACGGAGCGTGATGAGGACACAAAACAAGCAGCCATCTCATCCAGCCTTTCCTCAACCCAAACTTTCATTTCAACTGATGATTTAGGACAGCCAAAAAGAGGGTTGGGGTCTTACTTATCCCAGTGATCATTTTCATTTGTTTTTGTTTCTATCTAGATATGGCTTTAAACCCAAGGAAGCATAAAGGAAGATTTATGAACCCAAGTATTAGAGGAAGAAAATGTTGGTATATTTAGAAGTAAATAGGAAAAATAGACAAAGGGTTTGATTTACACACAGTTGGAATTTCTAACACAAAGATCAACTAAACGCTCTGGACCACTGAAACCAACCTGGGGACCTACATCAGGGTGGCAACGTAAGTTCACTGAGCTTTCATGCTCCTCATCCTCTGTCCCATAATAGACAAGTGCAAGTTGTAACAAGATCCCATTTTCTCAATCTCACAGAATGCCATTTATTTATTTATTTATTTACTTTTGAGACAGAGTCTCACTCTGTCACCCAGGCTGGAGTGCAATGGCATGGTCTTGGCTCACTGCAACCTCTGCCTCCCGGGTTCAAGCAAGTCTCCCAGCTCAGCCTCCTGAGTAGCTGAGACTACAATGCATGCCACTACACTTGGCTAATTTTTGTATTTTTAGTAGAGATGGGGTTTCACTCTTTTGGCCAGGCTGGTATCGAACTCCTGACCTCATGATCTGCCCACCTTGGCCTCTCAAAGTGTTGGGATTACAGGTGGGAGCCACTGTGCCCAGCCGGAATACACAATTTAAAACTCAGGCCAGATCAATTTCTATGGTTACATAATTTTTTTAATCAGATAATTTCAAAGATATGTACTTCCATCTCTCCCAACTCATGAAGAGGTTTGTAACAATCTTTTCTTTAGTAGGGCAGTGAGAAGAGGAAGGATTCTTTTGAAGAGGAAAAAAAAGTCATCTGAAATAATTGCCTTTGCACAAATATTTTCTCTAGCTGAGCATATGAGCACCTCATAACCAGCATTCAAAAGGAAAGATTTTTCTAATTTCAATGTATGAAATTAATTGAGAAACATTTTTAATACTCTGTGTGGTGTACTATATTAGAAATGAAGGGCATAGGTTGAGAAGATAATGTTATCCTTTTGAGGGAATAGACAGGAGGATAAAAAAGGTAGAGAATATTACAATGTATGGTGGTAATGGATATAGGAGGCATGCTCAAAGAGATGTGGGGGCACAGAGAAGCAGGAAATCAAGAGCAACTTCTTAGGAGAAGTGAGGCCTAGACCAAATTCTGAAGAGTAACCTGGAGCAAGCCAGTGGAAGAAGGGGCTTACGGTGGGAAAATGGCCCTCCAGGCAGGGGAAACAGCCTTAGCAAAGGCCTGGAGGTAACCAACCCTGTGGTAGATGCAGAGAACCAGCTTGGTTCAGTGTTTCTGGAGTTTAAACCAAGGAGTGAGAAAGGGTGGACAATAATCCAGAAGACCCAAATCAGAGAGGACCATGTTAAGGGGGAAAGAGGGCTTCCCTGAGAGAAATTTATTGACCACATAAAGGGCCAAAGGTCACTATTATTTGGGAAGTCTAGATGATGCTGAAACATTCCATTTCCACCAGCAAAAATGGCAAAGGAGGGACAATACTGATCATATTTATCCACTTATATGTAGCCACAGCCCAGAGTGCTTACAAAGCAGCCAGAGTCCAAAAGGGCCTAAGACACGAGATGATGCCAAAAGGGAAGATGGAAACTGGACAATTAAATTTGGTCCGGGTAGTGAAAAATGGTGACGTAGACTCACCGGAGTCAGAACAGGCAGCCCCTTGAGATCAGCTTCTTTCCTCTGTAGAGAGTTACTAATGAATGGTTGGTTTGTTGTTTGTTTGTTTTGAATTAACATAAGATAAAGATCATTCTGAAATTTCTAATTAGCCAGTGCTTGCCTACCTTAACAAATCAATATTTGTATCTTAATCCCTTCCAATTATATAGCAACTTATTCTTCTCAAACTTCCATGGACTCTCTCATTCGTTGTGGCAATGGAGGTAGGTAGGAATTATTCACCCCATTATCATGTAACAACACATCCCTTCCTTGCTGTAGGTCATCCAGCCAATCAGTAGTAGATTCTCACCTTTCAACTTCAGATCTAGGGGCTTCACAGCAACAATGTCTGAAATAATAAATGACTTATGAAAAGAAAGACTGAACAGTGTTGGCTCAATTATTCTATCTGGCTTCAGGAACATAGAGTCCATAAACCAGTGTTTTGGAGATTCCAGAGCAACATGAAGGGAATAGAGGAAAGTCAAAAAGACCAGAATTTAAAAATCAGTTACTTACTAGCTGCATGACTTTGGACAAGTTATCTAATGCTTTAAGTCTCAGTTTTCTCATGGGCAAATTGGGAATAACAAAATATTCTCCACAAAGAATTAAAAGTAATAGAAGGAAAGCATTTTAGCAGAGTATCTGGTAGTTAGTGTGTAGAAAACCAATAGTAGCTATTACTAATATGCCATTATTCTGTACCAATTTACACCCTTTGTTCCAAAGGATAAGACTGAAACTCTTTCAGCAAATCTACAGAGAGCTTTGCCCTATATACACTTTAAAAGGTTTCAAAATATCAGAAGCTCACTTTGGGCTGCACAGTGATACATCTGTGCCCTATGAGCACCCAGTAACTGGTTGGAATAATGTCCCAATGCCTCTATGAACTATTTTATTAATTTCCCTCTGTTTATCAAGACAGAAAGGATACAAATCATTGATCATGCACAATTGTTTTCCCATGCTTGGGATATGATTCAATGGTCTGCAATGTTGAAAAAGGGATGATTAAGAGGAGAAAAGTGATAAAACAGATGTTGAATAAAAAATACAATTTCCCATTGAATAAAGTAGAAGTTGTGCCCAAGAGAATTAGCTATACAAGACATTCTTCCCTCCAGGGCTAAAGAGGCATTCTGTTCCTGCTCATTTGCCCCCTGGAAAAAAAAATCCAATCCCCTTAGGGAGGCATGAATTATTCTGTTTATTACCCTAGTCTATAATGTACTCTATATTTTTTCTCGAGCATGCAGACTTTAAGGTTAAAATCCAGTGCATTTCTTAATGCTTATTTCTGTGAAGGCATCTAACAAGCAGCACCACGCCTTTCATGAACTTTAACGACAACTTCAGCAAGCTGGTTTGCCTTCATGTTCAAAGAAGCAAGAGTGAAATGTAATACCATCATGCAAATATTTCTGTTGCTGTTATTTCAAGGAAAGGTACCAAGTGCTCTTTTCATGTGGCTTTTTGCTAGAGACCTTCTATAATATAGTAACCAGAAGAGCAACTCAGGAGTTGTCAACATTTTCCTTCCTAGAGGTAAAAATAAATAAAATTAAAGAGGAATGGAGGTTTGAGTGTGTAAACCAAAGACCCAAAACAGCACTGTGTTATTCAAATGATCTGAAACATTCTAAATTGAAAAAGAAGAAATGTAAATGCCACCCATGTGACCAAAACCTAAAGAATACACAGAACAGTTTATTAGGTTGGTGCAAAAGTAACTGCATTTTTTGTCATTACTTTTACTATTTCTACTTTCATACCAACCTAATATTTGCCATTGGATTTCTGCTTAATATTTATAAGCAGATTTTAGACAGTTCCCTCATTATTCATCTATCCCCAAAATACAAAAATGCTCCACCACCTAAGATTATTGGGTTTTATTTTTAGAATTCTGCAGACAAGGGTGTTAGGATATTTTGGTAGAAAAGATAAGTATAAATGATGATTAAAAGAGAGAAAAAAAATGTAGGAAGAGCCTTCACAAAACATTTTGTAAGAAGAACACAGTACTATTTTGAGACTTTGGTTTTATTTTTACCCACTCATCCTTCCATTCCCGCCACCTACCTAGTACCAATTCTAAGTTAAGCTTTTTGTGCCAGGAGTTAACATTCTGAATCCCTTATGTTTCAATCAGCAATTTCAAAAGTAATAAGCTATAGTTATCATCTATTAGAAAATATTTTGACCTAACATCTGAGCACATGGTAGGATTTTACTTCCTGGCCCCCTTGTGTAGATTGGAGCTAGTGACTATTTCTGATTGACAACTTCCTAGCAGAAGTGAAGTATCTCATTTCTGAGTTGTACATTTAATTAATGGAGTCAGAAGCTCTAGTTCCTTCTGCTATGATAACTGGCAATACCCTAGATGATTGCTCTGTCATCCTGGATCCAGAAATGAGGACAACAATGATAAGGAACATCTTGCTAACTAGTCATGAGCATGTGGCATATGAGAGAAATAAACCTTTGTTGGTTGAGGCCACTGAGGTTTGGAGTTTTTGTTACAGCAGCATAACCTAACCCAACCTGGTTAATACACTACCTTTTGTAACTACACAAGCTCTAACTCACTGAGGTTCCTCGTTCACAAACTGTTCACGCTTACACTCTCTTCCCTACTATTAATTCATCCCTGGCATTAATTCAATTAAAAAGCCTTCCCTTCTGTACTGTGGTTAAAATTTGTTGTTGACAGAACACAATAATTTATGGCTAGTATCTTAATTTATTTATTTGGACATTTTATTAACCTATACTCTTTGCAGCCTGTGCATTTTTAATGGGTTTAGAGTAGGATTATTCATTTATCCATGTGTGTGAAATGGGGCCTTCATAATTCACCTGTGCCATTACCAGACATTAATTATCAGGATCAAGGTCTCACTAATTGTGAGACCACTAATTGTGAAAATAAAATACATTCTCTTGTACTTCTCAAAATCCCTTGCCATTTCTAATAGCAGTGGCAGCACATTTTATTAAATTTAGATTATCAAGTTTGAATCTAATTTAGATCACTAATTTGTCTAACATTTTACTGGTATATTATAAGCAGGATATAGGAAAGAGGAATGTGATTATGAATAAATAAATATTATGTTTTATTCATCAATGAAATAATTTAGAGATGTATTTTTCTAGAATACTCAGCATTCCAGAAAGTGCTTTTAATGCCTATTTAAAGCTATTCCAGATTATTTATATGTTAGAGTTCCTTTATTAGGAGCAACAGAGTCCAGGTCTGGATAACAAGCAAAAATGGATGCTATTGTAATGACACGTAAAAACTCACAGGACTAAAAAAAAAGGCTGAATAACACAGCTCAAAACATATGGAAATCAAGCAATTCTAGAAGGTCTTGGCCAAAAAAAAAAAAAAGGCTAGGCAGGCTTAGGAGTCACTTCTGCTGAAATAAAGGCATTCTCAGGATATATTGGGCATTTTGTTATTCTCTTCAAGGTTTAAAGTCCAAAGAGAAAATCTGATTACTAAGAGTAAGTTACATGTTTATACCAGGTTCATACCAGGTGGTGGAAGGAAGAATCTGTGGGAAAGAAACTCCAGAGTTTTCTCTAGTCTGATGAGTAAAAGAGCAGGACCGTCAATTTAGTAGCCTAACAAAACCACGCTCAACAGAAGAAAACTTACTCCCCAAAAGAAAACTAAAGTACTATTAACAGGGAAAGTGACTGCTCAGTAGCTAGCTAATAAATAAACACCAAATATCTACTATAATCTACATAAAAACTAAAGGCATCTATTAATTCACATTTGTTCCAAGAAGTTTGTAGTCTATTTTATTCTATAATGTATCAGTCTAAATCCAGTCAGTAAAAAGAAGTATCCTGGGTGTTTCGAGCAGAAAGGAATTTAATTCTGAGACACAGAGGCTTACTAAACGATGGACATATAGAAAATCAAGACTGCAGATGCAGGAAACTGTCAACACAAATAGCAGCAGCTTACAACATCAAAGTGGGTAATTTACAGGAGGACATTTGGAAGCCAATGGCAAAACCTCATGTCCATTGCCCACTAAGGCTTGAAAACTACCTACTTCGGTCACAGATGCAATGGTGGTTTCTGCATCTTTTTTGCCTTCCAAATCTCATATTTCTCATTGATGAACTCTAACTTGGAACCTTGTGGCAATGATTCTGAGAAAAGTAGTTCCCAGGATTTCATCCCCTGCAATTCAGGGAAGTGCACTAAATCAGGTAAGCAAAACTGAGTTTTCAACAGACAAACATGCAAACTTAACAAATAATTATTTGATTATTTTTTTCTTTCAGGAACTGTCACATGCTGCAAAATAAATGTGAAATTAGGGATATATCATTATTAATTTCACTCTTACTCTTCTAAGTAAGGCTACATAATTTAAGATTATTTTCTTCCATCTGTTTTTTCTCTCATTCATTTAATAAATACTGGATATCTACCATGTGCCTGTCATTGAAATAATATAGGCATTGGCAATATAAGTCAAAAGACATGGCTTCTTTCTTTAGTATCCTTACAGCCTAGACAAATGACAGAAGCAAACAAAAATGTGTATTCAGGTGCAATGAAAATATAGGAAAAGAAGGGAGACATTTCAGAGGAGATAAACTTTGAGCCAAAACTTGAAGGATGATTAGCCTGTCTTTAGGCAGGTAGCAGTGGAAAAGGAATTCCAGACATTTCTCTTCTACACAGGAGTTCTGACATCAGTATCTCACTGTTTTGACTATTGTTATGTATATTTTAATATCTGATAGGCAAGTTTTCCTTTGTACTCTTCTTTTTCAAATGTTTCATTATTTTTTCACATGCATCTTTATAATACAAACATGATAATTGTTTCTATGACTTCCAAGAGGATTTTGATTAGGAACTGCTTTTATTTTATTAGACAGCAATTTACTCTCCAGGAACTCAAAAATTCAGCTATGAATTCAGCAGAACTATTAGATATCATCTAACCAGCACTTAATATATTTTGTATATTTCTCTTTTGTTTTTTTAAGCTTCATTCTTCATATGATTCTTTATTCCTAAATTGTGGTATAGTCACTATAATTTATTGGTTTGAAATATTCTGCATTGATTTTTTTCTGGTACATGCTGTGTTCTTTGATATACTGACTTAAGTCTTCCTTTAGTTAAAGGAAGTTTTCTTCTATCATATCTTTAAATGTGTTTTCTATATCATTTTTTCTGTCTCTTTAGGAATATCTAATATGTATGTATTGACTTTCCATTTATTATTTTTTCTGTAATTTTCTACTTGTTTCCTTTATAGTTAATTTTCTCAAGCCTATACATACTTTTACTCACTTTTGGTCCATTTCATTCTACTTTATGTGGCATGTGTTGTGATTTTCATCTCATAATTATTTTTCCATTTGCTTATGTTCTAGTTTTCTTATTTAGTTGTTTTTCTTTTTATCTTCTGTTGAGATAGCCCATGATCTCTTCTTGCAATCATTGTATCACTTCTCATAATTTACTATTATAAAGAGATTATATTGTCTATAGTTTCTTTGAAATATGGAGACCTATTTCAAATCCTTCTTTCTTTTCTGTGAATGAATACTTATGTGGATATATACTTTTTGTCTTCCTTTTGTGTTCCTTTCCTCATTTGCTTTTGCAAATTTTCATACATAGTTTCCATCTTTCTGCTTATTTTTGAAGAGTCACTAGCTGCTTGAGAGTATCATAAGATTGAATTGTTGGAAAACAGAGGACAAAACTAGAGTTCAGAATCCTCACTTAATTTTATGGTTGTATTACTAAGCTATTTCAGCATTAAAGCTGCTTAACAAGTTACTCCAAAACTCAGTGTCTTACTGAACACTAGTTCATTAGTTTGTGGGTTGGCTAGGATAAGTCTGCTTTTACTAGGCTTGGATTCATGGTTCCCATAAAGCTAATGTCTTCTCCATTTCATTCTGGGACTAGTTAAAAATGAAGGAAATACCTGGGGTGTGCTCTTCTCATGGCAATCACAGGAACACAAAAGGGCTAGCCAAACTATGCAGGCATATCTCAAGACTGTCTGCATACCTGCTAATATTCCATTGGCCAAAGCAAGTCACAAAACCAAACCTAAAGTCAAGGAATAGGAAGTAAACTCTGTTACCATTGATATGGTTTAGATGTTTTGTCCTCTCCAAATCTCATGTTGAAACATAATCTCCAATGTTGAAGGTGGGGCTTATAGGAGGTATTTGGGTCATGGGGGTAGATCCTTCATGAATGGCTTGGCATCATCCCCAGGGTAATGAGTGAGTGCTGACTCTGTGAGTTCATGTGAGATCTGGTTTAAGAGGGTCTGGCACCTGCCTTCTCTCTCTCTTGCTCTCTCTGTTGCCATGTGATATGCCAGCTTCTTCTTCACTTTTCACCATGATTGTAAGCTTCCCAAGGACTCATCAGAAGGAGATACCAGCACCATGCTTCCTGTACAGCCCGTAGAACCCTGAGCCAAGATAAACCTCTTTTCTTTATAAATTACCCAGCTACAGATATTTTTTATAGCAATGCAAACAGACAAATACAACCATTAAGCATGAGAGTATAATTCTATTAAAGGTGAAAGTATAGGCCAGGCATAGTGGCTCATGGCTGTAATCCCAGTACTTTGGGAGGTCAAGGAAGGCAGATCGCCTAAAGCCAGGAGTTGAACAACCTGGCCAACATGTTGAAACCCCGTCTCTACTAAAAATACAAAAATTAGCTGGTCGTGGTGGCACATGCCTGTAGTCCCAGCTACTTGGGAGGCTGAGGCAGGAGAATCACATGAACCTGGGAGGTGGAGGGTGCAGTGAGCCGAGATCATGCTGCTGCACTTCAGCCTGGGCGACAGAATGAGACTCCATCTCAAAAATTTAAAAAATAAACAATAAAAAAATAAAGGTGAAAGTACAAAATACCATAGTTGCCTTTAACTAATTAGTTGTAAACTTTTTGAAGAAATGGGTTATTTCCGCTGTCCTAGGGCCATTTCTTTTCACTATTTTCAGCTTCAAAGTAAAACCATTAGATGACAATACCCTGGGTTCTGCCCTGGCAATTACTATTTTCTTCTCTTACCTTCTCTTTTTACCCTTCACCCTTCACAGCTAACAGTCTCTCTCAACAAACTACATCATGGTAGATGGTAGAAAGAACATGGTTTCCACTTCAAATCTACCTTCCCCAGCTTTCAGTGACATGAAATGAGGTCTTTTTAGGAACCTTTTCAACCTTTCTTTTGACTTATCTTTGCCCCTAGAAGTGCCATTGTTTATATCCATCAGGCTTATGGCAATGAATCCTAACTATAGGATCTATATTTCCATGACCAGCAGGCTCCCACGTCTCACATTTACCATGTGTACTTCTGCTTTGTTGCCTGGACTGTAACATTTTTCTGGTTTCATTGACTAAAGAGGTTTTTGCTATATCTTTTCTCTTTTAAAAAAAGTTCTGTGGATTTTGAGGGTTAAAATGTTTTATTTTGCCTTTTTAAATGAAAACCACAAGATTATATACTGAATGTACAATCAAACTAGAAACCCCAAGGTTTTTTTTATGTCATGTCATCCGATACTATAATTATATAGTTTTACTTCTAGATTTAAGAGTGTAAGTCTAAATTTATCCTTGTTAAATAATGTCTTGTTAAATTCAGCCCTGTCTGAGATTTTGGAAGATCTTTTTCTGGCATCCAGTATATTTATCGAGCCCTTTCATGTTCACATCATTCATAAATTCAGTCAGCTTACTGTTAATGTGCCCATCCAATCACTGCTAAAATTGTTGAATGGGGTGGAGTTAAAGGACTCCTTCCTCACATTCTGTCATTCATCATGGTCCACTTAACCTACATTTATCCATCTTGTGTCCAAGGATAATGTGGTAAATTTTATCAAATGGTTACTGAAATTCAGATGCTTTATGTCTGCAGCATTCTTTGATCATCTAGGATAGGGAGCTAATAGTTTTAGAAGATAACGAAGATGAAGATAAAGAAGAAGAGGAAGAGACAAGAAGGACAAGGGAAGTGGGATGAAGAAAGGAGAAGAACACAGAAATTTGGATAAAGACTAAATAAGAAAAATAGAGAATGGAGAAATTCATAATATAATGCAGCCATAGAACAAAAGAGAGTTGCAAAATGTTTTAATCACATTCCCTACAGTCAGAAAAGTAAATATCTGAACCAGAATTACCAAAACTTTGTTCTGCAGATCAGAATATTTAGATGCATCACACTATAGAATGGGTGTTTTACTGCAGAACTTCTCAGAGCCTTTAACATGCTAATGTGTATTGTTAATTCCCAAAATGGATATGGTATTCCGAATTGAACAGATGTATTTGATGAGTAACCCTTTTTATACAAGCCATCTCTCAGGATCAGAGTTAAGGGCACTTCTGTGAAATACTGGCATAAACCATCCATTTTATTGTTTGACTCACTATAGAGCACATGAAAATGATTGCCAAATTTAATTTGACTTTACAAATAGGAATTGCTTTCATTTGACTTTTGCCATTGGAAAAGAGAAAGGTAAGATGCTCCTTCATAATACTTAGCTCCAGAGACTAAAGTCAAAATGAAATTCAAGTAAGAAACCAGACCTGAGTGAGAGAAAGTCAGTGGGGGAAAGAGGAAAAAGAATTAAAGGCAAGTCAATGCTCTGCTACTTACTGACGATAGAACACTTTTTGAGCAAAGAATCTACCTCTTTGTGTTTCAATTTTCTCCCCCATAAAATGGGGATAATACTTATCCTTCTAGAACACAGAGGTATTGTGGATATCAAATGAGATAATGTCTATAAAAACGTCTTATAAATATAAAGCACTTTTACAGTTGTAAATATGAATTAGTCATGGAATGCTAACAACTATAAGAAAATCTCAGCGGCTCAACTATCAAACATCTACTTCATGCTTAAGTCATAGTCCATTGCAGCAGGTCACTGAGGTGTGTGGTTGTGTTGGTGTGTTCCACTTAGTCATTCAGAGACCCCCTTCCATCCAGCGAAGTGCTACTGTCTCCATCCAGTGACCTTTAATCAACTGTGGAACTGGAGAAGCGAATAGAGGAGTGCACAGAAATTTTTTAATGAGTCATCCCATTAGCCAGAGCCTAACACCTGGACCCAACATACCCACTGGGGCTAGCAAAATAGGTATGTTCCCAGGAAGAGAAGAAAACCATATATATTGGCGTTCTCTGACACAAAATATTGTTGGCAGATGACTAAAAGCAGAAAGAAGGTTCTGTAGTGTGCCTTGCACCCTTGCAGCTTGAGGGCTATTCTCTCTGAACCCATCTATGTCTATGATTTGACTTAACTAAGACCAACTCAGAAGGAGGATTTTACATTTCAAACTGACAAAGTATCATTTAAATCTATTCCCTCTAAATAAAAAGGATAAAAAGAAATTAAGTATTGGAAACTAGGCAAATGAAATGATCCTCATTACAACTTTCTCATAATTAAGTAAAAGCTAATGCTCTCAGGAAAAAATCCCCTACCTTCCTCACAGCATGAGGTGAAGCATCCCTTAAGGTACTATTCCATTTATAGAGAAACTCAATAAAAAGCCCATTAACTGTTTTTAGTAATATTTTATCTTGTTATAGCATTAATAAATGTTCATTGTAGAAATATTTAATATAGATAAGCAGCCATTACTCAACATTTTCTCTTAACTATTTCATATTAAATGAAAGTTAAATCAAAACTGCTTCTCCATAGAGAAAAATATGAATAAAAGCCACCTTTTCCTATCATTTGCCTTGCCTCTGCATAACTTAAATGCTCACTCTCTGGCAATTGCGAAGAAAGCCTATTCTCTACACAGCTCACTGCTACAGCAGTAATTCCATGTGGTCTATTAGTAATATGTCATTGCATAAAAAATCATCTTATAAATAAGTGTCTTCAAGCAACAACACCATTTCTTATTACTCACAGTTGTGTGGATTGACTGGGAAATTCTTCTGTTCCAGGTGATGTGGGCTATGGCTACAGTTCTACAGACTCAAGTGATCTGGATGGAGCACCTAGGTGGCTGAACTCACATGCTGGCACCTACTGTTAGACATCAGCTAGAAGCTCAGTTTGGGTTGTTTATGGAGCTTCTTGATTCTCTTCCACAGAGGCCTTTCCACACGGTTTAAGCCTCTCACAGCGCAGACTCAGCTCCAAGAGGGAGCTCTTTAAAGAGGTGCAGGTGTGAGCAGTAGATTTCTTAAGACCCACACTCAGAAGTTAGTATCACTTTTGCCACATTCTTTTTATCAAAATAGATCACGGGTCAGGCTAGATTCAAGAGAAGGAGAAATAGACAATGGACGTTGTTACATAGCCAAAGAATACAGATGGGAAGATATTGCTGTAGTCATCTTCGTAAACGCACTTCACCATCTCTGTTTAGCAGGTGTACCCTATAGCCAGTGTTTTAAGGACTCCCTCCCCTCTTAGGCCTATGACTACAAGCAACTATACAAAATTACAGCTACCGCCTCTTGTGCCAGAGACATTCAGCAAGCCCTACATCCTACCTTCTATTTCAAGTCATCTATCTCTTCAGCAAGACTTTCCAGGCTCGTACCTAGTCACTTCGTCTCTTCCAGGTCCCTGTAATTAATTACTTATTACAGGAACAGAGGTCGCTGTAACATATCTCTTCAAGAGGAGCTTGGAGACTGCAAACACAGTTGCAAGGGAAAGCCAAAAGTATGTTGTTTGTACATGGGCTGTAAGCTTATCTGGGTGATGGTAGAGGATGATACAGGTTATGAAGGAGTTAAAGTCACCCATGATTCTGCCACTGTAGAACAATGTGTCAAGAAAAATTGGAGGTAGAGAGAGGAAGCTTTTTCTCATGATACTGTATCCCCAAATGTGCAGACCTACACCTATTCACACATATATACTCACAGAACCATACATTCACACTCATATGCACGCAACACTCACACAAACATAAAAATACATTCTCACATACATTCACATAAACACACTCACAAACATATAACACACATTCTCTCACACACTCACATACAAACCCAGACCCACACATCCACACACTCACACAAACTCATACAGAAGCCCAATCTCCCAGGCCCTCTCAAATCTAGAAGAGTGCAAGGAGGTTAGTGATTTTGCTTGAACTCATTCTCCAAAAGTGGTAGCTTTTCACAATTTTCAGGTAATATGCGACCATGGTGCTTACTGACTGTGATCCCAAGATGAAACAGTATGAAAGAAACACAGTGAAGAGAATGTAGTCAGAGAAGGGCACTTTCTTTGTGCTTACTTCCACACCATCAAGTAGGCACCCCCACCACACCACCCCAGTCCCACCTTCCTGTTGTTAGAGCCTGGCTATGCTGCTGCTCAAAGCCCCACTTCTCTGGGGGTGGGTAGAGGCAGACCAAGGTTCCTGGAGACCATATCTGGTGGCAGCTTTCCCCACAGAGACATTGATCAGTGATTACATTGAGCCCCACAAAAGCCCCTGGGGACTGGATTCCAAGAAAAGATTCTGTAGCAGAGAGTTTTCCATTGTGTAGGTGTCTATTGTGGGCTTCAGAAAGTGGAAGGAAGCCAATTCTGGGAAGTGTTTGCAGAGGTGAGAGGACGAGGAGGTCAAGGTTACACCAGGGCAACAGGATGGAAAGGGAGTGGGAACTGATACCTTTTCTAAAAATTCGCCAGCCCCTACCATTTTTAATATTTCTTTAGTATTGTGAAAATAAAAGGGTCAAAGGGAGATAAAGGTGAGCTTTTATCCAATTGAGGATACATACTGTTTTTGTGCCTTTGCACATTCATTTCATTTTAGTGTCAAAGAGAAACCAGCAAGTCGAAATCCCATGAACACAGTTCATTTGTTTTATTGGGAAGGTTGAAGCAAAATCATTTGAAAAGACTACTACTTTATATCATGATGCATACGTCAACCTTTCAACTTCAAAAGTAGCCTCCAAAAAAAAAAATCAAAGTTGATTTTTTTCTTTTTTGGCTAAGTGTACAATGACAAATGTACCAATTTTAGGCTCCAAAAGAAAACCTCAACCTCACACTGACTTCTCATCATTGAAGGCTGGTAAATCAGAGACAAGGAGACTATGGGCAAAGAAAAGAAAGACAAGGAAACTGCACTGTCAAAAGTCTGTTCAGCCCAACAAATATTTACTGAGTGTCTGTTATGCATCAGGCACTATGCTGGATACTGCAGATAATAAGGTGACTAGAAAAAGATCCCTGTCGTGACATGGTTTATAGCCTGGTAAAGCTGGCAGACAGGGAAAGATGATATTAGTTTAAAATTGTCCAGGCATGCACAAGGGGCTATGAAACCTAGAGAAAGAGCACTGAGCCCCACCCAGAGGAGATGGCATTTGAGCTGAGAGCTGCAGAATAAATAAAAAAAATTTACTCAGGCAAATAAAGCAGCTGACACGGGGACAATCCCATGTCAGAATAGGCCAAGAGACAAGTAATAAGCAAAGTATGCATAGAACACAAACCCTAAACTATTCAAAGACTCCAAGACATTAAGTTTTAGTCAAGGAGCAGCAGGAGATGAAACTAAGGAGGCAGACAGGGCAGGAAAGACCTTGTGTGCTTGTAAGGAGCTTATACTTACCCTGAGGTGACCGGATAGAGGGGACTCAAGAGGCAAGATTTGCATTTTAAATAGGGTACCCTGGTAGCTGCACAGAGGACAGAGAGGAGGAGGGTAAGACCTGAGGCAGGGGACCAGGTGGTACGCTACTGTGATAGTACCAGAAAGAGATGACAAGGCCCAAGCAGGGGCAGCATTTGCAGGGGTAAAGGAAATGGATTCAGAAAATATTTAGGGTGAAAAATTGGCAGGATGTTTTTAATTAGGTGTGGAATGGGAAAAGAAAGAAAATGGTATCTCAGGAGGTTGTTGGAATTAATTTAGACAGGGCAATAGAAGGATGAGCAAGACTTGGGGAAATTTGAAGAAGTTGGTTTGGAAAATATTGATAAGAAATCTGAGAGTTGCCAAGCAGACAAACCCAAAGGTCAAAGCTCAAAGCTGTGGAGTGAGGTCAGGAGGAGATAAAGGGTCTTAGGAATTAGAATTCAGGAGGAACAAAAATCTCCCATGGTATAGGGTGAGAAAATCGGTGGATGAGGCAGAAAACAGTAATTAAACCAGGAGCTGTGTTCAAGTAACATGGATTACAATTGTGTGGTTGTTTTAGCATGTTGTCTGTGTTTAAAAGCCTGGTACTGAGCAGCTTGTGCTATATAGTGAGTAAAAGGAGAAAACTACATTCTAATCAGAGAAATCTTGATGCCTCCAGTCAGGTGGCGAATTCAAGTTTACCATGCCTTTTTCTCCCAGGTGCCTTCTCCCATTCTCTGATCACACTACAGATGATACAACGATGGCAGCTGAATTTTTTCATATTATAGGAAACGATTACCATTGCCAGGCACTGGGTTGGGCTCTAAAGTTACCAGAAGAACAAAGGATGATCCCTGCCAGGGAGAACGTTGTGGTGTGGCCAAGCTTTCTCTCGTTGACTGGTGCTGTTCTGTCCCCTTGCTTACATGTTTCATATAGCCGGGCTAGACCTAAGTCCTTTATTTTCTTAACCCCTAGAAACAAGTCACAATTTTGCCCAGCCTGCAGAATTAAGACGCCCTCTCATTTGACTTCTTTATCCCAAATGTTTTGTACTTTTTGTCTGTGGACTGGAAGTTTCTACAGGATATAGAGAAGGGCCCTTTGGGAAGACTCTGGGGAGGTGGGACAGTGAGCTACAAGGCACTTTCCACTTAATGGCAGAACAAAGAGATGTTCTTAGCCCTCTCTTCAGCCTCTCTGTCTCCCTGCCTCAAAGCTGAGTTTTCATGGATGCTGCTTCTCCTTTCTGCACCCTCACCCTGCAATTTACCCTTGCCACCTCTTAAATGGAAGGGAAAGATAAGGTTTCTATTTATATCCTATCTTGGACATCATTAGACAGCATGGTAGCCCCCAGGCTAGAAAGTTCTGTTTTCACCTTTATTCAGTCATTCCGCTAACAGATACTGAGAGCCCACTATGTACCAGCATCTAGTTATAGCGCAGGGGATATGGCAGCGAAAAAGGCAGATGGAAATTCCTGCCTTCATGGAGTTTATATTGTGGCAAATTCTAGTGTCAGCCTGTTAGAGTGGCACTAATACAGGTACATACACAGAGATTCAATGGGACACTAATTGGAAATGGGACCTGCAACATTCACTCACTGTCTACTCTGAGTGTGGTGACCTGCTGGCCATTATCCCGGCCCTCCCCATTGTTTCTAACACCAAACCTGACCTAAAACCAGAGATGAGATCTACCAAATGACCCACTGACCCATGGGCAAGAATGAAAAATATTTGTTATTTAAGCCACTGTGATTCCAAGGCCGTTTTTAATACAGCATTGCTGTAGCATGAGACAACTGATACACAGTGTGAACACACCTCTGCGCCAAAGGATTCTTGGGAGTATCCCATGAATATCAGTTTCCAGCATACATCAAAGACAAAAGGCATCCACATTCTTGTTGACTTACATGAGGTCCCCATGAGGGACATGTCAGAGCCTAGGGTCCTCCAGCTCTCTCACCCCATCACAGCCTTCATTCAGGTTTAATGAACTGCTCTTCTATTTGTCTAATGTCACTGTTTTCCCCAACTCGGCTGTACACTACCAGAACTGTCTAGAAAAACCCATTACCTCTATTAGTCTGCCAATAGCAAATCAGTAGAATTGCTTGTTGCTTAATTGATAGAATATACTCTCCTCCTCCTGATAGATTACCCTGGTCTAACAGCTCCAAGACCGATTCCCCAGCGTCCGACTACCATCCAATCCAGAGCTATTGGTTTATACTTTCAGTAATAAATCCTAACCTATCAATATATAATAGCTCTTCATAATCAACATTCACAGATTCTGTCTGGGTTCAGAAGCAACCACCAGCCATTTTTTACATGCCTATAATTAGCAGTGGCCAGATGATGTTTGTGCATCTTAGCACAATACTCCTTCCCCATCCAATAATGATAACACATTTTATATAAATTCAAGCTGATTTAATTCTCTTGTCAGAGTATGGGGATATAAATATATTTAGGCATGTATAATAGTCTGTAAATCAAAATAGTTCAGCTGACCTGAGTATTGTGGTAAGAGAATCCAGTTCTTCCTCTCTATGTGCTGGTGCAAAAGAACTGTCTCAAACAGATCAGCAAAGATAGTTAGCTGGAAAAGGTAATGCACATCATTTATTAAAGGTTCGTCAATCTAAGTCAATTTTGCGAAGTTGTGAAGATCTCGTCTTGATTTGAGAGCAACCAGTCTTAGGCCAAAATATACAATCTCAATGTTATCATTAGTTAGGAGGAGTAAGTTCTGGTGTTCTGTTGCCCTAGGGTGATGATAATTAACAATGACAAACCGTATATTTCAAATAGCTGAAAGAGAGGATTTTGAATGTTCTCAACACAAAGAAATGATAAATGGTTAAAGCGATGGGTGCGCTAGTTACTCCAATTTG
Organism: Cebus imitator; assembly: GCF_001604975.1. Classification (NCBI taxonomy): domain Eukaryota; kingdom Metazoa; phylum Chordata; class Mammalia; order Primates; family Cebidae; genus Cebus; species Cebus imitator. Next base: position 2,035,267 of record NW_016107585.1, on the reverse strand, counting down.
ATCATTACATGGTGTATGCATATATGGAAATACTACGTTTTACCCCATAAATATATAAACTATATGTCAAAGATAAAATAAAGCTTTTAAAAAGGTACAGACTACTTATATTTAACACCAAAAGGGTACTGATGTACAGATAACCTTTGGGGGAGGAGGAGAATTTACCTTAAGGGTGAATGGTGGGGAGGAGAAACGGGCACAACCAAGTTCACATTTCTTAAATGCCCCTAGCAGGCAAGTGCACCAGCCATGAGGAAAAGAGGAACATGAATATCCCCTTGCTTCTTATAAATTAAACATCACAAAAGAAAGCCAGTGAGAAGAAGGGAAGGAAAAGTGCCCTAAACAAGGTAATAAAACTATAAACTTAATGAGGGCCAGTTTATGGCTTTGCAGTCTCTCTACTTTATAACATGCCCTTATGAGCTGGCCTGTCAGGATAATGTAATTGAGAACTTGCTATAAAACATATGTTTAATGGAGCCAGGAGCCAAAGAAAACACTGTGTCATTGTAATAAGCAGGCTGGTAAGTAAAATGATATCTTTTAAAGGTTAAAATAGAGTTGCTTTCAGAACTGGGCCAGTCTTCTTCTTCAAATATTGCTTCACTAATGATTTCTTCACTTCACTTACAAAATGCATCTCTGAGGAGATTTGTTACAAATGTGATCCCTGCCTGGGAAGTAAACTGCTCACCATACAGAAGGCTCCGGCATTTATTCTCCAGTTTTATATAACTTGGAGAATGATGTTAAAATTGGCAAATGCATCTGAGGCACACCAGGCAAAGGGATTTTTTTTTAATCCACTCATTGTCCGATGCAGTTCAACTTGAAAGAGATACAACAGAGAAAAGATTGATCCTTTGTGGCCTATTCTCTTTCCAGAAGGTAAAAGCAATTCTCATCAACAGAGCCCAGTGCTCCGTGGGGTCATCTCCATTCTGCTCTGGGGAATTCGTTGCTCATAGGGGCATGAATATTTTTTAAAAATAAGAAAGAAAAGGAGAAAAATGAAAACTGATTCTGGGATCTGGAAGGCCCCACTTGTTCAAGGCCCGTCCCTGGTCCAAACCTAGTACTTGCTGACTGACCTCTAAGATCCCTCCCTGGGGGAACTAATAGATGAGCTTCCTCAAGAATAACCTTTGAGACTGATGCTTCTTAGGCTTTGAGGTTGGCATTTTAAACAACACTCAAATCCACCCATTCTGCCCAATCTACTTGCTCTTGTTTGTTGTTGTATGTGGAGGTGGGGGTCTGGTAAACTGCACAACTAGTTAAAAGAGCAGTCCAACCCCTGCTGAGAAAACTCTAGGAGGCAGCTTGGTTCCCCTTAGAGCAACCGGTGCTCTCTGCATGACATTAGGTATTTCACCTCTCTGGACCTCAGTTAAAGTACTTGTGAGAAACAAGGTTTACAAAAATGGTACCACAAGAGAGGGTTGACCTCCAGATCTCAGAGTCACTTCCAGCTTTAATAAACTATGACTAAATAGAACGACAAAATTATATGCCAGAGAAACCGCTAAATGGCAGTATCTGCCCTCCCTTTTCTTTCATACTAATAAAAACTCCTGAGTTTTAGCTGAGCACATAGCTGGCCAGAATAAAAACTACATTTCCCAGTCTTTCTTGCAGTCAAGTGAGGACATGTGACCAAGTTCTGACCAATGAGACAGATGCAGAGGTATCATGTGTCAACTTCCCCAGGAACCTTCCTTAAAAGACGATTCACACATAATATTTCCCACTTGATGTATCGTGCTCCCTGAAAGATAGATGCAATGGTGAGAGCTCTTGCTACTAATTTGAACCAAGAATGAGGGCTACACCTAGGAATAGTGGACAAAGAGCTGAAAGAATTCCCGTACCCTGAGTTCTTCATCTCGCTGAACCTCCGTATCAGTCCTGGATTGCCCACCTACACTACTTTGAACAAGATAGTTTAGAAGTAAACTATCTTATTTAAGTCATGTTATTTGGCCCTCTGTTACTTGAAGATTACGCATTATATGCAACATGTAACTAAATTATTCATTCTGCAAATATTGACAGTGCAGATGTATAGTTATCATTCAACAGACTGATCTTTTGAAAACACAGAACACATTATATCACTTCAAGCTTAAAAGCCTTCAGCAGCTCCCATGACCTATAGGGGATAAAATCCAAATACCTTCTATGTCCTCAAAGCCCTCCTTCACCAGGCCTCTGTCTGATCACATCTCGCACCTTTCTTCATCATGGCCAGTGTTGCCCAAAGCACACATGTCTTCTTTCCACTTGTGTAAATTGTCAAGTTCATTCTGGCCTTGGGGCTTTTAGAGTTGCTATTTGCTCTTCCTGAAACACTCTTGCCCACTTCTTTGCATGGCTAATTTGCTCCAATCATTACTGCCCAAACAGTTTTATTGGTGAGTGAGTTTGTTCAGGAATCATGATTTAAACACAAAAGTGAGTGTACAATTAGTTACTTCTCCTTCTGCAGCCCTGCCATATCTATCCCTTTCTACCTTAAATCCTGCCAAAACATGCAACAGAAAAGGACCTCATCCATTTGGAGATAGCTACATAGAAAACAAAGGGATGAGTAATCAGACCCCTGGGGAGATGCAAACAAAGAAACAGGGCAGGGTAAAAAGCGAATCATAATCCAAAAGGAAAACAGAAGGACCCCAGAGGCAAAAGAAGCAGAGCCAAGAAAAATTAGACCAAAATTTGGAGGGACAGCCAGGAAGAGCAAAGGATAGGGCTTCCAGAGCCATTTTCTGCCAGTCTGGGAGGTCGGCAGCCCTTTTGGCTTACTGGCCTGGGCTGCCATGATCCTACTGGCTTTTTGTTGTTACAATCTTAGATGATCTTCTATCACCTAATTGTACAATTCTTTCCCTATATGAGGAGAGCAACTGCTCAGCCTCACAATCTGTGTGCAACATTGAGCCATTGTTTATTAACTGTCGCTGTGCTGCGCTGGCACTAAAGATTCAAAAATGAATAAGACACTCCTCACCCTAGAGGATCTAACGTAACAGTCTCCCACGGAGGACAGACCTGTACATACATAAAACAATAATTTAACAACCAAAAGATTTATTGGGTGAATGTTATCTTCCATATACTCAACAAATATTTATTGACCATCTACTGCCTGCCAGGCATCAGGCCCAAAGCAGAACCAGGAGTAGAAAAGTCACATGAGGACAGAAGCCAAGCAGGAATGAGCTCACCTGCCCAAAGGACCAGGTGTGTTTATCAACATAACTGGGTTGAAGAGAGGGGCACTGTTACAACCTGGAAAGGCATTGTCTTGTAAAGAGGCTGATGCTACTCAGGTCCATCCAATCACTTTATCCAGGAATACAGGCCTAGTCTCCCCAGATCGTCTGAGTTTGCAGAGGTTTCCAAATACCCGAACTTTGCTGTGAAATCTTCCCATGTTTAAATGTTGGCAACAAATTCAAAATATTTTTAACATCATAATTAGCCTAACAAAGCAGGTCTACTGGCCACCTCACTGTAAACTTTTGAAAAGATTCATAACACAGAACCCCACTAAGTGCAACTGATGCTCTCACTCATTGCAACATCCCTTCAGCCCATAGGAAAGTCTATGTCTTCCTTCACTCCCCAGTCTCAGCCCTTTGCCCTCACCTCCCTTTTCCCAGCAGTTTTTCCCAGTCCAGTGGTCTCTTTCTCCTGACCACCTACACACACTCCTCCCTCTTTCACTCCCCATCCTTTACTCCTCGCCAGCCTGTTTCCCTCCAAAGAGCACGGCCCAAAGGCCTTAACCATGTCCCCTTATAAATCCTTCCCGCATTTCATCATGCTAGCCATTTTCATAACTGTTTTCTCACTCAGATGAGGGAAGTTAAAAACTAATTTTGCACAACTCACGCCAGCTGGTAGGGAGAAATGAAACCATATAATCCATAGACGAGTCCTTCATTAGATAGGGCTTGTGGCTTTTGGTATGTGTTCATCTCTCCCCACCAGCAACTTTATTGCCCCATGTAGCCAGATCTATTCTTCTCACAAAAATTTATGGATTTTTTGAGTTTTTAACTGTTCTCTTCCATACATCTAATCCCTTATTCCTTTGAAGTTAGGAGACTCTGAACCAGACTTCTTTCTAGGACTGGGATACATTACAAGCTAAAAGGTTAGTGATCATTTGTAAGCAATAAGAAAATATATATTATAAATTCTATATATATATGTATATATTTTCTAAGTGTTACTTCTAAAAAAGATCTGTTGGGAAAAATAACTTCCATAGGTTTGTTATCAGAATCTAAAAAGATGTTTTCATTTTTTAAAAAAAACCTTAAGCTTTTGTTGCAAAGATATGAAACATCATAAAAATGATTGCAGGTGACTAGCCAGTCTCTTTGTTATATCACTAAACATAAGACAAACAATAATGTGGGGTTTTTTTCTTAAAAGAAAAAAAAAAAAAAACCGTAAGCCTCAACATATGGGAAAGGTGCAGGGCAGGGAAGGGGGAGGGGAACCTACTCATAGTTTTTCGAACCTTTAAAACTGAAAAAATATGTATCCCTGCTTTCTGTATATGCACATAATGTAAAATTTCATCAACCACAATATTTTAAAAGACAGAAATCATGAGATATATCACATCTAAATGGAAATATCATCTAAGGAAGGCACCATTTATCAACATCACTTTGAAATGCAGCGGAGGATGTGATGGCATTATGTAGATCTCAAATATCTATGGGTGAATGAAATTGGGTAACCTTAGCAACCCCAGGTACATCCATGCAGCTATAAATCAAATGTCAGCACTCTGAGCTATGTGCAAAATAAAGAAATAATTCTTTGAAATATTCATAACACTATGCAGTGTATTATTTTGTAAGTCTGTCCCCATTATGCATTTTTGAATCTAGCTGAAAAAAAATAGACATAACATTTGCATAATGCACCACCCCCATCCACCCACCCACCCACCAACCAACATCCTCTGGAGCTTCTGGAAACAGGCAGACCCGTACTATATACTAATGGCCACTGCAGAACCCTGGTTCTTATGTGTGAAAAGGAAAGGGAATTTTATACACAGGCAGCTAGTCTGACAGCCACCCAAATGGTTTCATATTGATTACTCCATTAAAAAAATAACCAAATAAGATATGAGAATTTTGGTAAAAGTGTCATGATACAGGTACATTTTTGTATGTGTGAAAGTAATATATTCAATATTTCACTCTCTGAAACTGGAAGAGATTTGCTTTGAAAATAAATTCTTGCTGGCAAGAAAATATACTGGTCTTCTAATCGGCAGTATCTTGTCAATATAGAGTTGTAATATGTAACCCAAAGCAAAGACTTTTATTTCATTTATACTTCAGATTTTTTTTTCTGTGATAATTTAGCTTATTTGGAGGGTATTTTATATAAATACATTTATTAGCACATTTTAAAATTCTGTCCCTACACCCATTCCTGGAACTGACAGTACAGGTATGTGAATATCCTAATGCCTGTGATGGATTCCAAATTCTGTGAATTGTTAAGAGCTGTGACCTAGGACTCAGTACAATTTTAAATCACACACATGTGAATATGCGAAGACTACATAAAGAAGACCAAAATACCCATAGGTTGACTAATTGCTTTGCTGTAAAAGTTTTATAAGCATGTTCAGGTTAAAATATCCAACACAGCTAACCAATTGAGTCATCTTGATACATTTAAGTGGTTACTATAGGAAATGTACTGCTTTTCATATACAATTAGTATAAGTGTCGCTTCACAAATGAATTCTCCTCGCTTTAAACACTTGGAAAGTGGCAGCAAACAAACAAGGGGTTTAAGCCAGGAATCAAGCCATTCTAAGGGAAATCATCCTGTTTATCCTGAACCTATTTTTTTTTCTGAGTTACCATCCTCTTCAAGCTGTATTAATTGTTCTGGACCTATAGCACATGCTTCAATGAAAATAAATTACTTTATTTCTATTACACCACTAATGGCTGTGTGACTTAATTTCATTAGCTCGAACCTGTTGAGAGTATTCAGATTTCCATAGCAGGACGCACTTAAAATGAAAAGATTCTTTCGATTCTCAATTAACAGAATCGTTCTCTTTCAACTGAAATGAATGTTATTGAAACCAATTAGCATAGACTGGAAAATCTCTCACTAATGAGGGGAGTGTGGGTGAGTAAACAGCAATGAAAAGATGAAATTAGAGGAGAGCCTCTTCTCGTTGGCCTGAATAATTACATGCTTAGTTGCCTAATTGTCTGGTGAAAAGCGCCACGGTGATAGTAACAGATTGCCATGTTCATTAGGCAGCAAAAGGCCACCTGCTGCTAAGCTTCATTTTCCTGCAGTCGATATACACGTGTTTTTCCCTGGGGATTGATATTTGGACACAACGCTAGCTGGGAAAAGCAAATGAGCTTGCCAATATGCTGCAATATTGTGTCCTTTATGCCAAGATACAGAAGCTTAATATGTCAAATAGAATGAATAAAACCAAGAGTGATAACGAAGTTTATGAGGAACCTGACCTTAGAATAGGCTTGGTGTAGAACTCTAAACTGTGTCGAGTTCAACCTTTCAGTACAGATGCTCCTTTCTGGCCTGAACGGCTCCAAATTATATAGTACAAAAGATAAATTACAACGGTTAGGGCCTCAGCGATATTTTAGACAATGGTGTAATGAAAGCATGTGATGTAACTGTTAAAATTGAAAACAAATGTTCAGTCCTAAAGGCAGAAATGTGTGTGAGAGAAACAGCATTGTTCCAATTGCCTGGCTTCGGACAGAAGATCAAAGAGAAGCCCCATTGTTCACCAGCGAGCCTCCTTCGAATCCCCTTCATTTCTTCAGATTGCATGTCTCCAGTTATTTTCATGTGTCCTCCAGCCAGCCGATATTATCTATTACACACTTTCCACTTTCCCTTTACCGTCATGCCAGCTCAGATAGGCTATGTGTCTAAGAAGATAAGAGAACACAGACTGGTTTTCTAATGTCAAGCTTCTTTTGTAGGCATTATCATTTTCATCCTTAAAAGACGCTTCAATATCCTAACTCTTGCTTTCGCTAAAATTGGCATTTTCTTAAAAATGAATTCAGACAAATTGATCAGGAGCCTCTCCATGCTCACATAGCAGCATCCCCTGTCCAGTGAGTAGAATAATTGAGCAATAAGACATCTGACTGTCTGAAGTCCAGAAATGCAAACCTCCAGCCCTCACACTGGATGGGGCTTGTAGATGGGTTTGCTTTCTACTGTTTGGAAAATCTATTTATGCTACTTGCCAACATTGAAAAATGAGGACACTTAAACAGCTACATATCAGGCTTTTTTAAACCTTCTTGAGGACCTGAAGACACTGACCTCCATTCCAATGTGGCAGTAATCAACAGGACAGCACTGGTAATGAGCCTTCGATTTGCCACAGTCCCCACCATGCCCTATGTACCAATACTGAGGCAGAGTGCTAGTTGCCATTTATTATTTTCCCTGCACTATTTTTTTCTTATGAAAATACTAGTTGTTAATACTCATAGCTTTCTAAAATGTGGGAAAAATTGGTCAGGAAGACCAGGCCAGCTTTACTCATTGATACTACCTACCTTGCTTCTGCAGCCTTTCGGTTTGTTATTCTGAATTCAGTCCTACTTCTCATTAAAAAAAAAAAAAAAAAAAAAAAAAAGAATGAATGCCATTGAGGCCCAGAGAGGGAAGGTGAGCAGGTACTAGAATTCAGGGCCTCCAACAATGATTATCTCTCTATACAGGTTTACCTCTGTCATACAAGAATACAGAATCCTGAGAATTAAGAGATGTGAATCCTACCCTCTAGGAGGGTCAAGATGCACACATTGAAAAATACAAAAGAAACACAAGACAACCCAAGGTATGCATATACCATTGATAGATAGATTGTTGTAATTATATACACACTATAGGCATCAAGAGAGGTGTGAAAGCTGGCAAGAGAGAGAAGGGAGACAGAGTGCTAAGACAGTTCAGAGTGCAACTGGGGGTTTTCCTTCACCATTTTGATTTGAGAGTGGAAGGAAAATTCAAATTCTGGTGTTGACTGAAATGCCAGTTATTTTGACAGCAGTAATGCCTTGTCAGTGGCCACTTTTGGAGACCAAACACACTATTCATCTCAGGAAAAAATGACATCAGGGACCCAGGCCTAAGGAGGCATTTTCGTCATAAAAGCATCATGGCCCAGGTCCTAGATGAAGCTCAGCTTCTCCATGGAAAGACACAGAAACCCTTGCAAAGACAAAATCCTATGCTATGTAGTCCCCAGGATCCTAGATTTTAAAAACCCATCAGACTCATCAATCAACACTTGCTTTGCAATTCCAAATGTTGATATGCCTGCGTTGGTGAAAGCAAACCAAGGTAATGAGCTAGAAATAAAATTCACATTTTTGTCGGCAACAGGAATGCCCAGGCTCAGTAACTTCTTCACTCTGAGTTGTCACTACTTATGTCAAGGACTACTGAGAAAACTTCATGATTAATTTCCCCTTCTAAAAACCATTTAAGCCAACATTTTGTATTTTTGTTCCAGATTGTCATTTGTATGTAGTACTTGCTTATGAGTTTTTCTTTCTGACAAAGGTATATCAAATTATATAAAATTTTAAAAGTTGCCCGATTGATCCCACCTGTAACATAAAAAAGAAAAATTTTTAAGCTTTATTTTATAATTTTATTATTCAGTACACAGGTAATACATGTATATTTTTGAAAATGAGTACAGATAAACAAAGGAAAGAGCTTTAAGTCATTTTTTATCACTATCCAAAAGTAAATGCTATTAAGATTTTGATGTATAATTTTTCAGACTTTTCACCTGTGTGTGTGCATGTATTCAAACATAGATTTTTACTTGTTTCATTTCCAATATTATTTCTTAATACAACAATATAATGATTTTTGATACGTGAGTTTTGTAAAACAGAAAGAATTTTAAAATTATTTGTAATTCTACTACCTTACTATAACCACTTCTTTTATTTTGGAATGTTTTTTCTTTTTATAACTTTTACTTTAAGTTCAGGGGTACATGTGCAGGTTTGTTATATAGGTAAACTTGTGTCATGGGGGTTTGTTGTAGAGATTATTTTGTTGCCCAGGTACTAAGCCTACTACTCATTAGTTATTTTTCCCAATCCTCTCCCTCATTCCACTCTCTACCCTCTGGTTGGCCCCAGTTTGTGTTGTTCCCTTCTATGTGTCCATGTGTTCTCATTACTTAGTTCCCAATTATAAGTGAGAACATGTGATCATTTTCTGTTCCTGCATTAGTTTACTAAAGATAATAAACTCCAGCTCCATCCATGTTCCTGCAGAGGACATGATCTCATTCTTTTTTATAGCTACATAGTATTCCATGGTGCAGATGTATTAACAGTATATTTTCTTTATGTAGTCTACCACTGATGGGCATTTAGGCTGATTCCATGTCTTTGCTATTGTGAATAGTGCTGCAGTGAACATAGGCATGCAGGTAGAATGATTTGTCTTCCTCTGAGTATATACCCAGTAATGGGATTGCTGGGTTTGAATGGTAGTTCTGTTTTTAGGTCTTTTAGGAATTGCCACATTGCTTTCTACGGTGTTTAGACTAATTTACACTCCTATCAACAGTATATAAGCATTTCCTTTTCTCTGCAATGTCTCCAGCAACTGTTATTTTTTGACTTTTTATTAATGGCCATTCAGATTGCTGTGAGATGGTATCTCATTGTGGTTTTGATTTGCATTTCTCTAATAATTAGTCATGTTGAGTTTTTTTAAAAATATATATTTTATTGCACTTTAGGTTTTGGGGTACATGTGAAGAAGATACAAGATTGTTGCATAGGTACATACATGGCAATGTGGTTTGCTGCCTTCCTCCCCATCACCTATATCTGGCATTTCTCCCCATGAGTTTTTTTTTTTTAATGCTTGTTGGCCACATGTACATCTTCTTTTGAAAAGTGTCTGTTCATGTCCTTTGCCTACTTTTTAATGAGGTTGTTCATTTTTGTCTTGTACATTTGTTCAAGTTCCTTATGGATGCTGGATATTAGACTTTTGTCGGATGCATAGTTTCTAAACATTTTCTCCCATTCTGTAGGTTGTCTGTTTATTCTGTTGATACTTCTTTTGCTGTGCAGAAACTATTTAGTCTAATTAGATCCCACTTGTCAGTTTTTGCTTTTGTTGCAATTGCTTTTGGCATCTTTGTCATTAATTCTTTGCCTGTTTCTATGTCCAGAATGCTATTGTCTAGGTTGTATCTCAGGGTTTTTATAGTTTTTAGTATTACATTTAAGTCTTTGATCCATCATGAGTTGATTTTTTTATAATGTGTAAGGAAGGGATCCACTTTCAATCTTTCAATAGATTGCATATGGGTAATTATCCCAGTACTCTTTATTGAATAGAAAGTCCTTTTCCCAATGCTTTTGTTTTTGTACAGTACCATGCTGTTTTGGTTACAGTAGCCCTGTAGTATAGTTTGAAGTGGGGCAACATGATGTATCCAGCTCTGTTCTTTTTGCTTAGGATTGCCTTGGCTGTTTGGGCTCTTTTTTGGTTCCATGGGAATTTTTAAATAGTTTTTTTTCTAGTTCTGTGAAGACTATCTTTGATTGCTTGATAGGAATAGCAATGAATCTGTACATTGCTGCAAGCAGTATGGCCATTTTAATGTTATTGACACTGTTTTCCATAATTGCTATACCAATCTACATTCCTACTAACAGTAAACGAGAGTTCTCTTTTTTCCACACCTTTGCCAACATTTGTTATCTTTTGACTTTTTAGTAATAGCAAGTCTTTTATTTTTATTTTAAAATGCTGAAAACTCAGTTAAGTAAAAATTATCCCAAATTTAATTTCAGCCCCAAGAGTACTCCCTATTCATAATTAGATCCTTATCCTTCTCAACTTCTTTCTAAGTTTATACAAATATATGTTTTACAAAAAATAATGGGATAATACTTTATATATTCTGTAACATTTGCTTATTTTTGCTCAATAATATCTCTATTCAATAAATACATAGTCACATTAACATTCTTAAATGTTTGCAGAGTATTCCTTTTTAGGACTGCACCAATCCCCTAACCCCTTGTATTACCAAGCATTTAAGCTGTTTTCACTTGATCACTACAATTATTTTTTAATCCAAAACAAACATGTTTATACATACATTGCACACATATCCAGTTGTTTTCTTTAGGGTACGTTTCTAAAAATAGATCAACCAAACAAAAGGTATGGCCTCCAATAATTAGGAGTCTGATGATGCCTTTTTCCCTATTCTTGGTTATGCTGGCCATTGTCAATTCCGCAGTAGAACATGGTTTGTTTTGTTTTTAATTTGTATTACTTTCTTTAGAAGTAATAATGAAGCCCTTTAAAATTGTTTATTGGCCATTGTATTGCTTTATTGCATTTCCTGCCCTAGCAAATTTTTCTGTAGGAAAGATAATCATTTTATTATTTACTTAAAAGAGCTCTTCTCTTTACATTTTTTCATATGTAGCAACACTTGTCCCAGCTTATTGTGTTTTACCTTGGCTTATACTCTATTTTTCCATGCCTCAGTTTTAAATATACCAATATCCACCTTTCCCTTCATGGTGTCTGCCTTCAGTTATGCTTCAAAAGTCCTTCTCCCTGAGACTTCATGGTTTTTACCTCTAATTTCCTGTAAGTAATTTTATCATTTTATCTTTTACTTTTAAGACTTTAATCCGAATGGAATTTATTTTTATATAAAATATGTTAGGAATTTATGTTTTCCAGTAGAGTAAGTAAATTTTCCCAATACATGTATTTAGTAATATATTCTCCCACTGACTTGAGACAACATCTATTCTGCCATATTATTTGACATACTTGAGTCTGTTTTTACACTTTCTAATCTATTCTAATGTCTGTTGACTATTATGCCAAGACCATTCAGTTTTAATTTACTGAGATATTATGATTCATGTTGATTCCAGATTAGTACCCTGTTCCCAATCATGATGATTCTTTTTTTAAACAATTTTTCCTGGCTATTTTGGCATTTTTTTTTCTCAGAAGAACCTCAGAATGATTTTTCAATGTGGTGCCTTTTTTTAAAAAAGCCTCATTTAGGTTTTGACATAATTACATTAAACGTATAGATTAATTTAGGAACATAAACTCATTTTTAAAATTAAAATGCATCCCAGCAAAACTTCTATAAGAAATTGAATGTTACAGGAAAGACATTTTATCAGAGATTTCAAGAATTTGAAGTTTGTGTTATTAGTTTAGTTAAGTATTATATGATTGAGAAAACTTAAGACACAACAGTATTGTTGTGATTCTCCTATTACAGGTGAGGAAACTGACTCTAAATAAAGCAGCAACCACTCCCGCCACAAGAGCCCCTAACATCTGACAAGCAGTCATCATGTTGCAGGCCCTGAGTATTTTACACACATTGTCTCATTTTTTCCTTTTGTTTGAAGAGAGAAAGATGATTCTCTTTACCTTCAAAATTGCTGAAAGTAATTTATGGGACAGCAGAGAGGTACCAACTTTATTGAGAGGTTCTTGTCAGATCAAAACCAATAGCAATTTAGGCCCATTTCAATTTTTAAATCAAACTTTTTTTTTAAGAGGAAATGCATTCCTTATCTATGTTGGCTTAAGATTATATAAACAGAATTTATGTGTTCAATGACTCCACTTCATTGATTTGACGGGGTAATTCCTATGTAAGAATGAGCTATTTCTCTAATGTATTGAGTAAATGCTTCCATGACAGCATATTTTCTCCATTCCTTTAATTAAGTGGGCAATAAATTGAAATGCAAAGGATTTTCTTTGCAATAGATGATCCATCCTCAACTCTCATTTGAAAAAGAAAAAGAAAAAAGAGAGAGAGAGAGCAACCGTGGAAGAGCAAACTAAAAGTATGAGTCCTAAAACTCCCCTAAAACTTTGCCTGGGTGATATTGCAGGAGGAGTAGGTGACCTGCAGAGAGAGACCCAGTAAGCACCTTCCCACAGTGTTCATGTCAACACTTTGGGAGGCATTGCAGGGTCACAGAAAAGCCCCATCTTGAAGCCTCCCTGAGCAGTGATCACATTCCCTGGACCTACAGAGAATGAACGCTCCTTTAACGGGGTTATGTCATTCCTGTTGTCTGAGCCTGAGACTTGAAGGCTGATGTAGACAGAGGTGAGGGAGAAAGAAGACACCGGGCCACCACATCAGTCTAATGGGCTCTGCAATCAATGGGGTGGCAGGGTCACAGCCAGGTCACCCTCACATTCAACTCCCTGGGCAAGTCCCTCCTTGAATCAAAGGTTAGCTCCATGCTTACTTAATTGATGAGAAGCCGGAGAAGGCAGTGGATGTGCATAAGGGCTTGGGAATCAGCCAGCCAGCTTGAGTACTGACTGCACTATTTAACTTCCCCAAGCTTTCATTTATTTATCAGTGTAGCAGATAATAACCCTTCCTCATAGGGTTAGAGAAAGATTCAGTGAAAAACAACAATTATGCTAAATGCCTGGCACATAGTAAGTACTCAATAAATGGTTGCTATTATTGTGTTTCCCATGTAAGACTTGTTTTAATCATTTTCACGAAAAAGCAAATTTCTATTGCTCTTAGTCTGTTTCTAAAGGAATGATAGGATCTCAGAATTGAAAGGGTCTTAAGAATTATTTAGTCTTTCTTTTATGCTATGTCCTAAATACTTTAAGGTAGGAATATAGTTTTCACAGATAACAAGCAAGCAGCCCTGGTACAAGGAGCTCAAGAGAGCCCTCATTTCATGCTGCGCAAAAATCATGAGCCTAACCACTTTAAACCCTATGTTTAAACCCCATGTCAACTCTGACTGATTCAAACAAAATGTGCAGGTTTAATACTAGTTAACTTTTTGTGAATTTTTTTTATCTTTATATTACTGCCTTCAGTATGTAAACCCTACCACATACAATATGTACAAAAGGAAGTCCACTTTCAGGAGACACCTCTGCCAAAGAAAAAGAGAGAGAAACTCCCACACCACACCAAAACAGTGGTTAAATTGGTTATGTAAAGGCACATGTGAGCAGAGGCACTGTGGATGCACTCAAGAGCACCTATACAATTTTGAGGGGACAGTACAAAATGAAAACGCAGGGCTCCTTGTTCAAAAGTTATCTCAAATTTCGAAAGAACGTTACCCCAAACTCAGAGCCCTGTGTAACTGTTTAAGCCACATAACCTTGAAACCAGCCCTGGATGCACACTCACATGGAGCCCTGAGGCTCGGGGTGGGCCTGCTCATCGAAAGTCTGTTCGTGCTACAGACCAGTAGGAGGGTGTAGCAAGTGGAACACATCTTCCCGCTGTCAACTGCTAAAGCAATAAAAATGCACTAGAAACATTGCCTTTAGCCAAATTGAAACTGGCTTTTTAGTTCAGAATTAAATCAAGCTAAGATTAACTCAAATTGTCTCATCCTAATTTCTACCTAGACACCAATTCTAATGCTTTCAACCTCAGAACAAAATGATATATGAGTATAGCAAATACCATTTTACCTATTTAGGGAAACACTATAAAACTGACAAAAAAATTGTCACTAACTTCTGAAGGAATTTTATGACTTTAACCAAAATGAATATCCAAAATACCTGTAAGACTGAAGCTAAGGCCCAAGTGATTTAAGGCCCAATTAGTAAAGTGACTACCTCAATTATCAAGATTTTATTACAATTGGTGAGTAAGTGATTAGGTATACAGCATTCCTAATAGTCTAATCTAACTTATGGGAGATGTAACTACTAATGTTTGCTTTGAGGAGACATATGCAAAATTCATATTCAGTGAAATTCCCTAGTCAACACACAGGGAGATGCTGAAAAATTCAGTAAAAGTGAGCCAAATTTAAATCTTAAATAAAGTAATTCTGAGTCACAAGTGATATATACAAATGACAAAAACATGCATTATATTAAATCTAAACTGATTCAAGGGCAGATATTTTTACCTGATTTGTTTGAAGAACTTTTATTTCAAATATGGTTATTCTGAAAATGGAGATGTTCTACTAAATTAAGGAGAGGCAAATTACATGAGTTCAGTACAGTAAAGAGTAAAGGAATAGGAAACAATACTTTCTATGTAACTTCAATTCGATGTTTATACAACAAGCCATGAATAATAATTTATGATGTGTTTAATTCCTAATGCCTTCAGACTACGAAATGTTGCCCTTAGCCAAGGCTGACTCATGAAGTCCTTATATAAGGGTACTTAAAACCAATCTCAAAGAGTTTTCTCTCTCTGGCTACAATTCCTCAAAGTTTGGGCTTTACATGTAGAATCTACCACTTTTTTATCCTAAGACCATGGCACCTGGTCTTTTTCTGAAAGTTCTGAGATCTAAACAGAGTCCCTGAATTTTGAGATGAAGTTTTAAACTATGATTCATTTTGGCAGGTGATGGGAAGTCTAAGATTGAGTCTAAACCTACAAACACACCTCAACTGGACAGACATTATGAACCCTAAAGAGACATCTGTGTATCACCATTAAATGTCCCCTGTCTAGAGCAAACAGCTTACTTGTGTAGCCAGGGTGTGCCCATTACTCAATGGGCAAGACCATGAGGGCAGGGTCTTTGCCTTGTTCAGCTGTGAACAAAATTGCTGAATGAAAGAATTAACAAAGACAAAGCATTTGTTGGGTCCCTGCTCTAGGTCAAATCTATGATATGCATTTTCAGACAGCTTCTTACATTTAATGCTTACTACCCTCCTGCAGAATAGATTTGAGATATTTTGGATGATTAAGGGACAGCATGGCTAAGGAGTTTGTCCATGGACACGTTTGGTGATTAACCTGGGACTGGAGCCAAAGTCTTCTATCCATAAGACCATGCTCTTTTGATGATGCCACAGAAGAAATTTCTGGGCTGGTTTTGTCTTTCAGTGTATTAGAACATCTCATCCTACTTCTGAGTTTTTGAAGTGCAATCTCTCCAAGTATATGTGCCCAATACTGGTAATATAAAACATATACAATCAATTATGAAATATGTTGGGATAGGTCTCCAACCCCTATTTTCCTACCATATTGAACAAATAACAGTCAAAGGTCAAGGTGAAAAAAAATGAGAATAAGTTTTTTTGACAGCTTCCTTCTACTGAGGAGTGTAACTAGTTGACTGACCAATAAACAATTACAATAAAGGAAGCTAAATTAAATTCCTCATATTCTACCCCCCCAAAAAGATTGAGGACTTCAAATTTGAAAGCCTAATTTTATAGTTTTAATAACAAACTATAAAAGCACACATGTAATACCTGTCCAAAGTCAAGTGTTCAAGAAACACTTATGTGAAAAGAAGCTATATTCTGATTTTTCAGAAACAGAAAAATTGCCCTCCCCTTAAATAGCTATCTAATCATTTAACCAAAGACGGTCCAAAACCAATCGCAAAGAAACTGCCTATCTATGCCTACATTTTCACACAAGTACACTCAGCAAATTAGAATCAGAGAGAAGATAATTACAATCTTTCTTCACATTTTTCTCATTGTTTAAATAATGTTTTCCTTTAAAGGGTGGTAAACCACTGTCTTCTGAGAAATGTGCTGTTAGTTTGAGCAGGCTATATTTCCTTCTCCCCGCCTCATTGTGTGTGTGTGTGTGTGTGTGTGTGTGTGTGTGTACACATACATATACAGATATATACACACATTCTAAATCATTTGAGAGTAAGTTGCATACACAATTCTTCTTTGTTAAAACTTCAGTGTGTATTTTACACAAAAAAGAATGTCGTCATACATAACACAGTAAAATTTTTCAAAATTGGGAAATTGAACATACACTACTATTGATATGATAATATTTTCTTCATGCCATATTCCAGTTTCACCAATTGTTTGAAGAATGTCTTTTATAGTAATTTTCCCCTTTGGTTCAGGATCCAACTAAGATCACATGTTGCAAGCTGTCATGTGTCTTTAGTCTCATTTAATCCACATCAGTTACTCAGCCTTTTTTTTTTTTTTTAAATATTAAGCAATGAGACTGAAAAAAATTAAGGTGTTGGAGTCATCAACATTTTTTTCTTTTTTATCTTTCCCTGTTCTTGATATTTGTACAAAAGAACAGGCCAGTTATGTTGTAGGATACCCCGCAACTTGGATTTGTTTGGTGTTTTCTAGTAAATAGCTTAAATTCAGGTTACTCATTTTCTTAGCAGGAATGGCATAAAAATATATTGTGTCCTTCCCATGAGATCATATCAGGAACCTCATAACATTGGTTTGTCCCATTAGTGGTGTTGCTCACTTTGATCACTTGGTGAAGGTGGCATCTACCAGGTGCTTCATTGTAATGGCACCGTTTTCTTTACGTAATTGATGAATAATTTGGGGAGATACTTTGAAACTATCCTTTAAAACTTTGAAAACTGTTCCCTATCATACTTTTACCCACTACATCTAGCATCTATTAATGAACCTTTCCTGGTGATTACAAAATGGTGGGGTTTTTGTTAAATTTCATCAGACCTCATTCTGTCTACATTTATTAGTTTGATTTCTGCTGTAAGAAAGAGCTTTCTCCTCCCCCTCCCTCATTTATTTGTTTATTTTTTGTTAGTATAGACCAATGAATTTTTGTTTTGTTCAATGTGTTATTATCCATTAATGTCTTATTTTTTGATGCTCAAATACGGTGGTAGAAACAAGGATCATTTCCCAAATGTGAAAAAACTTTGACAGCTTTGAATGTAAAATAAACTGCCAACAAATCAAATTTGTTTTCTATTTCCTGCCTTCCAAAAAAAGAGTCAGATGTTAAAAAAGAAAGCTTAGTGAAAATGTTTAAAAAAAATGAGAAAATAAAAATTCATCATAAAATTGGGTATTGATATCAAAGGGGCAAGCCTTGAAATGATAGTCAAGTGGCCATGATTGCCTTCATAAAAACTTTCACATCTTTTGCCTTTCATCTTTCTGGACCTTGTTTCAAGGAGGCTTAGGGTGCACATATAGACTTTTTATCAGATAAATCACTCTCCCACAGACCAGGTGCTATGTACATTTACTGAATTATTGTTTGAGATCATGTAGTTATAATCACTGTTGGTTAGTTTAATTTAATACAGAAAGACATTTTAGATGGCATCAGAAACCTTCCCCTCATGAACAAAAAAAATCAAATGTAGTCTTTTATAAAATTATTTCTTTTTAATGAACACAGTATAGCTTAGGGTTCTATCCTTTATTTCTAGATCAAATGTTCCTTATTTTATGAATTTGCAGCCCTCTGATTTTGTTTCAATGTTATTGTATGTTCAGTGCTTGAACTTAACATGGGGATATTGCTATTTTTATTTCTCAAATGTAGCACCAAAATGTTCACGACTATTGAGTAAAGAACTAGTATTTCCTGAGCACTTACTATTTGCCAGTCACACTGCAAAGCATTTGTGTTCATTATTTCACTTAATTCTTAAAACCACACAAGGAAATAAATTCAGATGAGGATGTTGAGGCTGCAAAGGGCTGAGGCATCTGTCTGGTGTCCGACAGCTTATTATATGTCTTGGAGGGGTAATTGTGAGAAAGCTCCAGCCAGTCTATCTTCAGAGTCTCCAATGTGCTGTAATGCCCCTGTGAGAAGTGAAGAAGGAGGGGTTCTTCCTCTGATAACAAAACCAGAATCCTTGATCCCAGCCTGCCACATGATGTTATACCTCTTGAACCATACCAAAAAAAAAAAAAAATCACTCCCCAGGATGGAAATCTAAGCTGGACTGCCTGAACTGCTGAGGCTCCCAACCTCAGTTTTGTCTTGGATTCCTGTTTCTGCCTCTCTTTCCCCTCCTCTTCACTATATCCAATTAGGTCTCAAATCCTAGCAAGTCTGCCTCCAAACCATCAGATCCATTCTCTCCTTTCTACTGACTCTCTGCTAGTTACCCCACTCACTATTCACCTCCCTGCTGGGCTCTCTACCTCCTTTTTGCTCCTTCCCTTCAATCTTCATACATGTAACAGCAAAGTTGTCTCAAACAGCCTGAATTATGACATCCACCTGCTCAGAAACACTCAGAGATTTCCCATTGCTTGCAACATAAATCCTTGTCAGTTTGGCATTCAGAGATGCCTGCCATATGGTCCTTATCTGCCTCACCAGTTTGCTAATCCCCACTCCAGTCTCTCCACCTTCACTCCACACGCACTGATATACCTGCAATTTCCTAGCCATCCCTCCACATTCTAGCTGTCCCTCTACCTGGAACATCCTTCTTCTTCCACTCTTCCCTCACTCCACAATCCTTACTTCTGCCGTTGGTCTCATTTCTTCTTGTCGAAGACTTACATATTTAGTGAAAGCAAGCCCAGGCTTAAAAAAGTCAAAGCCAGGCTATAAATTATCTATTATGTAAGAAATACTTCAAAACTCATTGTTCGAAAAGAGACTGCCTTAGTCAGGTTTAATCTCTTCTTCCTAGATAAGCCTGTTTCATTCTATTTATTCTGTTACTGTACTTGTCAAATTCTGCCTTGCATGAAAGCTAACTGTACACATCTCCATCTCTCCCACCAGATTGTGAATGCTTGAGAAGTGAAAGCCATCTTAAACACCTTTGTTTCCTCACAGGCAGATGTTGAACCGAGTCTCCAGTTATTGATAGGAAAATTTGTGGTTATAGAAAGTTGATCTTTTATTTGTCTGTAATAGGTAAAAGTTATGATATTGATAGACAGATATATATCTCAAATACATATATTTACTATAAATATATATAGAGTTATATATAGTTATATATGCATATATAACTATGACTAACAGTAAAAATTAATAAATATCTACCAATTAAATAAACTAAAGGTGTTGAGCGTAAATAGTTAATTATAAAATTTTATAAACCGCACTTTCATTACTTGAGATTTGGCATCCACCCATCATTATGTAATGAGATAGTTATAGAACTTAGATGGTTCTCTTCAATTACAAAATGAATAGGTAGATTTAAAACATGAAATGAAGTTGATATCTTTTAATATATAAAGAGCGCTTACAAATAGGAAGGAAAGTGCTAATTGCAAGAAAAATAAAACAGACAAACGGCACTAATAGACACTTTTCAAAAATAAATATAAATGGCTAGTAAACATTAAAATTGCTTACTTACTAGTAAGCACAAACTACAAGTTAAAACAATGGTGCATCTGTTTTGAATCTATTAATTTGGCAAAATTTTTCTAAGTTAATTACCATTTTCTCTGTTGGTAGGCTTGTAAATTGTTATAAACTCTCTGGAATGTATTTTGGTGATATGTATCAGGTTCTTTAAAAGATTCTTTCTATTTGACCCAATAACCTCCCTCCTGGAAATCTATCATGGGAAAATAATCAGAAGGTAAAGATTTCTGTTAAAGAATTCTCATCACAGAGTTTTTCATAACAATAAAAAATTGGAAAAATCTAAATTATTAAATAGTAAGAAATTCTATAGCATCTATACAGTGGAATATTTTGCAATCATTAAAAATAGCATTTTCAAAACCTATTTAATAATGTTAAAAATGACCAAAAGTAACAGGATAAAATAACTATACATTATGATCCTATTTTTGTTAAAATTGGTGAGATAACAAGTGATTTTTTTCTTTATACACATCTACTTTTCAAGTTTTTACACAGACAAAATAGTTTTTATGCTTTAAAACCCAATAAAAAGTGCTACTTAATTGTCTTATTCCCAGTAGGAACCAAAACTCAAAGACCAAACAAGTCGGTTTTTTATTTCCTCAGAGAGTGAAAATGACTGACTTCAAGAAACTGCCAGAATGCTGCTGTAAGCTCCCATTTCAAAGAAATGGTGTGGTGTTTGTAATGGAAAAATTTGAAGAGACAGCCAGTATTATTCTCATCTGTGATATATCATTTCTGCCTCTGATATAATCTTTAAGAAGAAAAAAAAATTCACTTCCACTTCCCTTTAACTCCCTACAACTGTACAGACACCACTTGGTGATAAAAACAGCCTTAAAACCATGCGCCTCATTATTTCCCAGCTACTAACCATAAATAACAGTTTCATACTTTGGGGATTATAAATTATTCACATGAAAGTAATGCCAAATTATTAAAAGCCATTTGGATGAATCTGTGACCTCCTTTGACAGCCACTGGTTTGAGTGACAGCCTGAAAGTCAGTGTGGTCAAAGCCGATATGGAATAGCCAGGACAAGCTCCTCCTTCACCTCACCAACTTGCTTTGGTTTGAAGCCAGATGAACTACGATTCTGGGAAGAAAGAAAGTATTTTTTCATTCTGGAGCTCTGTTTGGAGTAATAAGTGTACCTTGGGAAATAGGAATATTCTTAATTTTTAACAATTAACAAATCACTTTCACAGGTATTAAACCTAAACATTTGCCATATTTTTTAGAATCACTAAGATAATCTGAATTTTCTTGGCAACACAAAATAACTTCTGGTATAAATGCAAGAATGAAGAACATTTATTTACAATGTAGTATGAGAAAGGTCATATTCATTTTGTCACACTTTTGTAGTGAATAACATTTTGCTAAATGATACAAATAGCAGAGCATAAAACCAAAAACATACTTTTTTTTAGATGGAGCCTCACTCTGTTGCCCAGGCTGGAGTGCTGTGGCGTGATCTCGGCTCAATGCAACCTCTTTCTCCCATGTTCATCTGATTCTCCTGCCTCCACCTCCCCAGTAGCTGGAACTACAGGCACGTGCCACCATGCCCGGCTAATTTTTTGTATTTTTAGTAGAGATGGGGTTTCCCCGTGTTAGCCAGGATGGTCTCCATCTCCTGATCTCGTGATCCACCTGCCTTGGCCTCCCAAAGTGCTAGGATTACAGGCGTGAGCCCAGCAATAATCAAAACTTGACTCTTATAAGATCACTTCTGTGTAGTAATAGGTGACAGAGCTCAGAATTCTGTAAGTATATCCTCTCAGCATTGCCTTTCCTTTGGAAAGCCACATCTTTGCTCAGCTTGTAGCAAAAGATGCTAATTTGATCACACTGACTTCTTTTAATGCAAAGACTGAATTGTTTTTAGACCACTGGTGATTAATGCGGGTATTGATTAGCTGATCAATAAGGCCACAGTGTCTAATTATTGATAATCCCTCTCCAAATGAAAGATCGAGTGTAAGGAGTCCCAGTTACAGAGTTCAAAATACAAAGTGATTCAATGTGATGCCTGGTAATTGAAAGTCAAACTAATCACATAAATTAAATCACAACAATCCATAACATTTACCTGATAAATCCTTTGGAAACTGTATTTAATTTTTACTATCCTGGACTTGTCCCCCTGCTCCTCCCCCCTTGAATGTCTTAAAGCACACAACTTGTTGAGGGAGATAAAAATCATTCTAAAGTGATTTATCTTCATGAAGCAACGGCACCATCACTGATGTTTACATATTTTAAATAATGGTTTCAACTCCATATCACATCATAGGATGAAGAATAAAGAAAACTTACCATGAATGCTCAAGAGAATGAAGACTGTCCCTAGTACTTGGACTCACAGACCTGAAGGAACTTCAGAGATTATGAACTCTCCCTCTTGATCTCCTATAGTTTAAAAGACTTATGATTGTTGTAAAACAGCCAGAGGGCAGGACAAGCTTGGGGATGGATGCAGGTCTGTTAGAGCTGCTGCCCTTTCTTGTCATGTAACGAGTAGGTAAGCATTATTTTGAAATAGGGTAAAATACTTACTCGTATAGTCAATGGCCATGATGTGCAATAAAAATAAAATTTCTTTTATATTCTTAGACAGATCTCAGTTTGCTTCAGCATCCTTGCAATTTCCACTGGCGATGTTGGGGCAAGGTGAGGAGACTCTGCCAATGAAAGATCAATCTCCATTTGAGGTTACCTCGGTCTCTTTTAGAGCCATGCTTGATTTGGAAAATCATTTCTTCCTCCCTTCCTCCTCCTCAAGATTGTGTCTGAGTCTATGAGGGCTTATGTGACACCATGGGAGTGAGGGAGGAGCGATTTGGATCTGTGTGAGCTTTTACCTGTCTACTGGAATTCACTAAAGGCTGCCGTGGAGTGGCGGATCCGATGCCTTAGAGCTCTGTACTGTTCACTACTAAGGCACAGCTCCTCCTACCTAGTATTTTTTCTTCTGTTTTTTCCTTTGCAACTTTAATTTTGGCACATTTGATATCTGCAAAATAATCGGCATAATTCATATGAGTTAGAAAGCATAATAATAAACTCATGAATTCACCACCAACATAAGAAACAGAATGTAATCGGTGCCGCTGAGATCTTCTATTAGTTTCTTCCCAATTTCCCCAACTGCTTCCACCCAGGTGTAACCACTCTTCTTAAGTTTTCTGTTTATCATTTCTTTGCTTATCTGTATGAATTTACAATATAGACTTTGGTGTTCAAAAAGTGTAGCTTGTTGTTTCACTTGTCTTTGAATATCATATTATCGTGGTTCACAGTTTGCATGCTTTATGACTTCCTTTTTTTTACTCAAGATTCTAAGATTCACGTATTCTTATGTCTGTGAATTCTTTTTTCTTTTTTAATAGTTTTTACACCAGGGGAGAGTGCGAATGCAGTCCCCCACTACCACAAATTATGCTGTCGAGTTTCCCACATTTGGGGAAATTGCAGGGGTCAGCACATCCGGAGTACGATGGATAAGCCTTGCCCTGGGAAAACCACCTCCATGATCATGGTATCTCCCCTGCCAGGTAAGTATCTCTGAATTCTTAAGCCAAAGTCCAAGTTGGTGAGAACAGAGTTTCTAAGGAACCCAGACTGCATTTTTCTCTTGCCTTTCTTCCTCAAAAACATCCCCCTTCCTCCTCTGTAGAAACTATGCTGAGGTTTCTACATCCTCCGCCTATCTGGTAAGAACATCTCTTTCATAATATTATTTCCTCTCTGCACAATTATTTAGAGTAAAACTTTATTATACATACATTAATCAAACTGGACTGTTTATATGTAAAAGGAAGCTTTATAAATATAGGAAATCTCACTTTTTTACAAGAAAGCCTAGGTTTTTGAACTTCTATTTTCAACTAAGGCAGTGTACCTTGCATCAACCCAACCTTCACATCGAAACGTCTTAAAAACTGTGTACAGTGTGTTGTTGTTAAGCAGGTACTTGAAGCTATCAAAGGGCAACCAAAGCATCCCAGGCTTGAGGAGCCAAGATCTCAGAGAAAAGATAAAGACAGAGAGTGAGATTTGCTTTCTCTGCCTTCTCTCCTCATAAGGCATTTGCCAATTTGTAAGAGGTTCCAATAAGAGGTTTTAAATAAAGTGGCAGCTCGGCACTGATGTCAATAAATAGAGAGGAGTGAATTAAGTATCCATATGGGGGAAAAATTAATCTGGACACTCTACCTTGTACAATACACAGAAATTAACTCCAGATATATTTTAGACATATATGGGAAAAGTAAAACATCAAAGCTTTTAGTATGACATAGGAGAATGTCTTCATGACCTATAGGTGGGCAAGAATTTCTCAGACAAAATGCAAAAGCTTTAAAATCAATCATAAAGGAAAAGATCGATAAATAAGACCACTTTAAAATTAAGACCACTTTTCATAAAAAGACACCTTTAAAAACATAAAAAGGTAAGCCAATAGTGGAAGAAAGTATATTTCTGACAATAATTTTATATACAAAGATACAAAGATTTATAAATCAACAAGAAAAAAAAACTATCAAAGCAATTTTAATGAGAAAAACAAACCAACAAAACCACTTGAATAGGCATCTTACAAAAAAAGATAAGATGGCCAACATCATTAGCCACTAGGGAAATGCAGTTTAAAACCTCCATGAGATCCCACCATACACACATGAACTAGCTAAAATAGGGGAGACAAGTCACAGTAGCAAGTATTGGCACCTGTAATTTTCACTTACTGTACTGAAAAATAAATTGTGGCATAGTCACAAGATGAAATACTAACTAATCTTCACACAATAGCATGGCTAAATCTCACAAACCTAATTTTGAGAGAAAGAATTCAGATAAAAATGATCAAATACTGGATGAGTCATTTTATATAAAGTTCAAAGATAGGCAAAACAAATCTATGATGAAAGAAGTTACACCAGTGGTTACTTCGCTGGGGCATAAGGAGAAGGAGGGAGCAGAGAAACTTCTGGGTTGCTGGTAAAACTCTTTATCTTGACGAGGATAGTGGTTACACAAGTGCATTCACTTTGCAGAAATTCATCAAGCTGGGTAGTCATGATTTGTGCTCTTTTTGTCAGTATGTTCTATTCAATTGAAAAGTTTACTGGAAAAAAAAGCCTATCTTTTGAGACAATTATCTTAGTGCAGATCAGAAGTCCTATTTCAGAATTTAAAAACTCATCATTGAATCTTTCTCTTTTTTATTCTGCCTCTAGTTGGATAGACGAATCATGTAAAAGGAAGTACAAAAAGGAAAAGAACATTAATATATTTCAAAAATATTATCCCTGTTACACTTTCCATAAAGCCCAGAATCAAAAGAACAGAAACAGGTATAAATTAAAACTGTAATATAATTCTTCAAGATAATGGCAAAAATATCTTTGAGAGGATATGCTTTGTGGTAATGAGGATGTTTGAATATAGACATTCTTATAGTATTGGTACATGCATTCTGGGGGAAAATTTGGAAGAAAAAAAAACTTTAAAAAATGCATACTATTTGACCTAACAATGGCCTTCCCAGGAATCTGACTTAAAGGAAAGAAGATCTTCGCAGGGATTTACCTGCAAAGCTTTCTTTGCAGTATTCTGTAAAATATAAAATGTAGAAAAAAAATCTGTTCAAGAGCAGAAAAAGTATGCCACATTTAGATATAAAATTGTAGAAAAAATCTATTGAGAAAGAATGATGTTCATATGTATTTTAAATTATTTTTACTTGACAAATAGTTGTTTATATTAATGGAGTATTATGTGATATCTTGATATATGTACACATTGTGGAATGTTTATATTAAGCCAATTAACATATCTATCACCTCACATATCTTTTTTGTAGTAAAAACATTTAAAATCTATTTTTATAACAATTTTGAAGCATACCATATATTACTATTAACTATAGTCACCTTACTGTGCAATAAATCCTCGAAACATATTCCTCCCAACTGGAACTTCGGATTCTTTGGTCAACTTCTCCTCATTGCCCATCTCCCCACTCCTGGGTAACCATCATTCTACTCTCTACTTTTCTAAGTTCAACTTTTTATAGATTCCACATATAAGTGAAATCATGTGGTATTTTTCTTTCTGTACCTAGCTTATTTAACTTAGCATATTAGCCTCCAGGTTTGTTCATTTTGCCACAAATGGAAATTTCCTCCTTTTTTAACACTGAGTAATATTCCACTCTGTATAGATATATACCACATATTCTTTATCCATTCAACCATTGACAGACACTTTAGGTTGATTCTATATCCTAGATACTGTAAGTAAAGTTACAATGTTCACACTTTCTTATACATGAGAAAAAGCAAGTCATTAAACAAGTAGACAACACACGATTTCACTTTGTTAATATGCATTGAAGAAAACTCCAGAAGAGTACACTTCAAAGAGCAAGAATTGCCTGTGAATGGTGGAGTCATTCGCTCATTAATTAATTCAATATTTACTCTATATGACAGGCTCAATGTTTGGAAACTGATGCATCAAGATAGACACACGCTCTGCCATTACGGAGATTAAAGTCTGGAAGAAGTCACGAAACATCATCCATCAGTTGGGTACAGTGGCTCAGCCTGTAATCCCAGCACTTTGGGAGGCCAAGGTGGGAGGGTCACTTGAAGCCAGGAGTTCAATACCAGCCTGGGCAACATAGTGAGACCCCTCATCTCTACAAAAAATTTTTTTTAAATTAGCCAGGCGCAGTGGTGTGCATCTGTAATCTTTGCTACCTGGGAGGCTGAGGCAAGAGGATCTCTTGAGTCCAAGAATTCAAGGCTACAATCAGCTATGCACTCCAGCCTGGGCAACAAAGTTAGACCTTGTCTCTTTAAAAAAAAATTTTCACCCATCTGAACCCACTAGAAGCCTCCTGAGCAAAGGCACCTAAACCATTGCAGACATTAGAGTTGTTCAAAGCATTCATAGGCAAGAAATGAACGCTTTTTAACCTGAAGTTTCCCACCTACAATTTAAGGACATTTCTTTGCTCAGCAAAAGTGAGAAAGAGCTGGTCACCTTCTGCCTCTAGTTGCTCCACACTAGAAATGGAAATCAATTTAAAATTATTAAATCATTTCTAAGAGCCAAGAGGGTCATGGTGTCATTTTTGTTTGAGTTTGAGTTTGTCTTAAATGCTATGGCCAGCCTCAAAATATAAAAGAGCAGAGCAGAGGCATAATTAAAGTGAGATACTTTAGAGTGAGATTCATGTTTTCTCATTTGATTTATTCTTGATCTGGGCATCCATGGAATAATAGTTCTATACCTTTAGGCACATAATAATTACAACCTATGGTTGAAAGCAGAGATGTTGGAACCAGGCTTCCTGGATTCAAATCCTATGTCTGTCATTTCTGAGTTTTGTGAACAAGGACAAGTTACTTGAGGTCTCTGAGCCTTAGTGTCCTCATTCATAAAATGGAGGTGATAATAGTAAATATAGTATGCTGTTGTGAGGATTAAATGTGATGATATAAAGTTCTTGTGACAGGGCCTGCCTGGTGAAAAGTAAGTTCTGAAAAGTTATTATTATTGCATTTCAGTATAAAGTGGCTCCCCTCTTTAATGGAAACGTAAAGGATTTCTGCAAATACTTAAGTTGCAGCATATCCAAATTAAGAAGTCACATGGAAGAGGCTGAGCATACTGGTTCACGCCTGTAAACCCAGCACTTTGGGAGGCCGAGGCAGGCAGATCACTTGAAGCCAGAAGTTTGAAACCAGTCTGGTCAACATGGCAAAACCAAAACCCCATCCTACTAAAAATGCAAATATTAGCCAGGTGTGATGGCACACGCCTGTAGTCCCGGCAGCTTGGGAGGCTGGGGCAGGATACTCACTTGAACCAGGAAGATGGAAGTTGCAGTGAGCAAAGACTGTGCCACTACACTCCAGCCTGGGCAACAGAGCAAGACTCTGTCTCAAAAAAAATAAAAAATAATAATTCACATGTAAAAAAACCAGTCACCTCGCAGCACAATCTATCAAATTATATCTGAAATTTGAAAATTGAGCAATTAATTATCTGGCTAGTTTGTTCAGTTTAGATAACTAATAAGAATTGTTAAATCATTTTTTTACAAACAAATCTTTGTTTCTGTTTTAAAATTTTTCCTCCGTTTTTCACTTCATATTTGCCACTAGATTGTCCATTTTCTGTATTCCATACTGTTCAGCACCCACCTAAGCCCATACTTTCCTGGAAACTCCGTCTCATTGTGGCTTCAGAAGAGCAGGATGGTGCAAAGACTGCTTGGAAGTGATGTAGACACCGAAGAGGTCATGTTTGACAATTATTTTTGCCCTGCTAGTCCCCAGGCTCATGGATTATTTACATAGTGCTTTACAACTGCTGGATCAGATCATATAATTCT
Organism: Cebus imitator; assembly: GCF_001604975.1. Lineage (NCBI taxonomy): Eukaryota > Metazoa > Chordata > Mammalia > Primates > Cebidae > Cebus > Cebus imitator. The sequence goes on along the minus strand of NW_016107585.1, from coordinate 2,006,617 downwards.
CTCTCTAGGTGTCATGGCTGGTTAGATAACTCTAGTTATAGCCTCATTCACTTAAGTCATAATAATTCAATGTGTACAACAAGCATGGAGCCATGTGAGGCTGGGGAGATTTAGGGATTGCTCTGCCTAAAATCCATAATCATTGCATTCAGTGTAATCAAGGTTCCATCCTCTCTTTCTTACAGCATCAGAAGAGGGAGAGTGAGGGAGGCAAAAAGGAGAGAAGAGAGGGATAGAGGAAGGAATTTCATGATCCCATGTGCCCCCTCTAGTTCTTCATTTCTTTCTTTTCCTTTTACAGGAAACTAAGAAATGGAGGAATCTCCTCCATTTAGGTTACTCCATGGCCTTTGTTCCCATTCCCTCTTAAACTGTCTCCAGAGTTTCATATCTACCACACTATCAAAGCTTCTCCCTCCATATTGTTAAAAGTCATAATCAATTCTCATCTACTATAAGCTCTCTGTCACACTTGATGCAACTGATCACTCCCTCCTTCTTGCAATCCTCTCTTCACAATCATACTATCTGGTTTCCCTACAGTCTAGCTGCCTACTTGTTCTCAGTTTCCTTTATTGTAACCTCCTCCCCTTCCCAACATGTAAGCATCAGAATGCCCCTGGCTCCTGACTGGATGAGCTCCTCTGGTGCCGTGGCTTTAAACACCATCTATAAGCTGATGATTCCTAGATGTGTGTCTCCAGCCCTGATTTCTCATCAGAACTTCAACTGCCTAGTTAACATATTCTCTTGATTTCCACCACCCCTCAAACTGGTTCTTCTGTCATGCTTCTTCATTTCAGCAAATGACATATACCAGGTCTTAAAATCTTGACATCATCTTGACCTCTCTGACTCTCAAACCTCTCATCCAATTTATCATCAAACTCCCTCCTTTGTTCTTGCAAAATATATCCCATATCCAATCACTTCTCAGCCTCTACAGTCACCACCCTAGTCTAGGCTACCATCATTTCTCTCATGGATTACTCCACAAGCCCAGCCGGTATCTTGGCCTCCACTTCTGTCCTTCTAAGCTCCATTCTCCACACAATGTGATCAATTTAAGATGGCAATCAAATTTTGCTATTCCTCTGCTTAGAATACTCCAAAAGTTTTCAATTTCACCCAAGATAACTCAGAATGCCTCACCATGATCTATTAAGACTCTACATTATCTTATAGACATCACCTCCTCACTCACTTTACTCTACATGGGCTCTCTCATTTCTTCCAACATGCCAAGCCCATTTTCACCTTAGGGTCTTTGCACTTGCTGCTGCCTCTTCCTTGGATGGTCTACCCTATTATCTACGTGGCTGACTTCTAGACATTTAGGCCTGAAATCAAATGTCATACACTGAGCCTCAAGAAGGCGTTCCAAATTACCCCTCACTGCCCACACATACCAATATCATTATCACCATTGCTTAGTTTTATTTTCTCATTCTCACCACTATATAATTTATATAATTCAGAAATTTTCTTACATTTTCCTGTCTGACTCCCCATTAAAACATCAAGTTTCTTGTTTGTTTCTCTATCCTTGCATCTAGAGCAATGCCTGCAACATAAACTTATTGAGTGGATAAATATTAAATATTTTCCTTGATGAACCACAGAATGTCCTGTGGGAGGCTAAAAATTGATTTGAGAGGTGATTCTTTGCCTTATGGGATAAACAAGCAGAGACAGGAAGATGTGAAGAAATTGTGATGTGTATGTTCACTTCCTACTCCCCTGAGCTCTGACTCTGTCAAGTAGGAAAGCACTTCAGTTGGGGATCTGTTAGGGGATGTGAGGGTTTGTCTGGGAGACATGGCTCATATCCCATGGACCTGTGCTGGCTTCAGATGCTGCACTGTCATCTCAGACCAGTATTCAACATGCTTTAACACAGGCTTCTTTACGTGGTACAACTCTAGGACTTTTTGAATATACCACCACCTCTTTCTCTCATCCTTCCCCAAGATTTCTGTTCCTCTTCCTCCAATTGCCCAACATTACTAGCTCAATATCAGTAAACTTTCCACTCACCTAGAACAGTGGATGATTTCTGGACCTTCTGCTCCTGAACCACACAAACACACACACACAAAATTGTGACTCTGGAACGTTGAGAAAAAGAATCATCCTATATATACACCCACCTTTTAATCAGTGGCAAATCACCACCTTCTTGGTCCTTTAATCTCTCAGAAACATAAAAAGTCTGGTTTGAAAGCAATCAAGAAGTAAAAAATTTCTAAGAAATTAATGCTGAGAAAGTTCATCTTCCATTGCCTCAACCACTAGCTGTGGGTAACTCTAGGTGATCTTTAGTAAATTGAGGTGAGAATCTGAATGATTAGCAAAGATTGTTGAGAGTGATGAGAGACAGAAGCCTCCTGTTCACGTAGTTTCTCCTCTTTTCTTCCTCCTCTAACCAATTATTATGGAATAAATATGGCAGGAAGAAAAGCTAGATTGATAAAAGCGGGAAATTACTTATTGCAATTCTGAACATGTTCCATTTGCCCTTTCTTCTTCATTCCAACATAACATGCTCTGATAAAATTGTTAAATTTCCAGATGAAAAGAAGGATGTAACATCTTATAAAAATAAGTAACTTTCCCAACAAATCCCCCCACGTGGGATCTTGTACATTAATGATTTTATGTAAATTTTTACATATTAGTTTGTACTCAGTAGATGTTCAATAAATATATAAATGGGCACATAAAAATTAGTGAGACTTAACAGAAGCTCTTTTGTCAAAGTGGAATAACAAAATCAGATCTTAGAAGGTTATCATCGCAAGGTGAAGAATTTTTAATAGATAAACTCACTGAACCAATTGAAAGCCAGCAGTCATCGACTAATGTCCTTTTAAATAATTAATTCAACAACATTTATTGTAGTCTGCTGTGCAATAACTTTATTAGTCACTTTTTTTTTTTTTTTTTTTTNTTTTTGAGTAGAGATGGGGTTTCGCCATGTTGACCAGGATAGTCTTGATCTCTTCACCTCGTGATCCACCTGCCTCAGCCTCCCAAAGTGCTGGGATTACAGGCATGTTTTAAACATTTGAACCAGATACTTTTATTTTTATTTTATGTATGTATGTATCTTAGAAGCAGAGTTTTACTATATTGTCCATGCTGGCCTCAAACTCCTAGGTTCAAGTGATCCTCCCACCTTGGTCTCCCAAAGTTCTGGAGTTACAGGCATGAGTTATCATGCCTGGGCACGAAAAACTTTTAAAGACAAAAAATGAGAGACGGAAAGATGTAGCTTCCTGTAAGGCCCAACAGTTGTGGAACTCCAAACCTGCATCTGAAGCAGGCAACATCAATCTAAATCATAAGCTACATATGAGTTTAAATTCTTAACTTGTACCTTCATTATCATATTTCAACTCATTGTACTTTTGAATGAAAACCCTTCTTCTGGTGGTTGCTCACTGATAAATTCTTAGAAATAGCTGAAGTCAGAAGTTTCAGGACAGGCCATGCAACCACATACATAAAAGTATCTGGTTCTAGTGGCTTATGTCTGCAATCCCAGTACTTTTGGAAGCAAAGACAAGAGAATTTTTGAGCCCAGGAGTTTGAGACCAGCCTGGGCAACAGAGTAAGACCGTGTCTCTACAAAAATTCTGAAAATAAAAATAAAATGAAAAAAAGAAGTTTCAGGACAAATTTTTCAAAGGGTTGCTTTATATTTTTATAGAAAAACTCATAGAACTTGCCATACCTGCAGAAAATATCATGTGAAAATATTAGGTTGAGCAGGGGTTTTGATTTAGTTATAGATTGGGGAATAAATCCCTACGCTTTTGAACTTAATGTCATAAAGGTTTCTGTTAAGCAACTCTCTGTGTCATAAAGTCCTAAGCTAAGTTTGAATCCAGGAAAACAATTTTTATGAATTATATTTCATGAAAAATCATTTCATCTTTAATAAGCATCCAAAAAAAATCTCTATTAATGGAACTAAGTAAATTTAAAGTTGCTACATAACATTTTCTTCCTTCATTTCACAAACATTTATTATATTCCTCTTCTGTGTTAGGCAGCATGCTCAGCTTTGTATAAGGTTTTATAATGAATACAAATGCATCATCTCACTTGAACCTCCTAACAGCCCTTAGGGACTACTGTTATTATTTCCACTTTACAGTCAAATAAACGAAGGTTTACAGAATTTAAGTGCCTGAGATGAGTAAATAAGAAATGGAGCTCATTCTTAACCCACAATTTTCCCATGGAATTGGATATCTTGCTTAAAACTATGTTAACTACTATGTCCCAAAATAAGATCTTCACCAGATTTTAAGTCACAATAATTTAGATTTTCCATGTTCCTTTCAACCAATCAAAGCCTGAGAGGTTTCATAACAAAACCACAACCCTTTACAGCATGGTTTTGTGAGTTGTCTTTCTCTAAGTGAGACATGTTATTTTGGGCAGTCTCATGTGATGAAAGAGATAATGGGCTCTTTGAGCAGTAATAAAAACAAAATTACTGCCCTAACAGTAAGTAAAATAGAAATCGAAACCTAAAAAAATAGGATTTTCTGATTTCACAGATAAGCCATCAAGAAGCTTTGGGTTTTACGTCTCAGTGTTATTTTCCCTGTCACTTAAAATAATAACATGCCAACATATGTTTTCTGGGCTCATTTTAACATATAAAAGAACAATTCATATTCTGTCTTGAAAACATAGGCTTTCCACATACAGGATGAACAATAAGGAAATATGGGAAGGAGGTGCACACGAAGGCTCTGCTGGCTGGGCCTCCCTGCAGCCTTCCCTGCTCTGCAGCACAAGGCACCACAGAGCAGCAGGTCAGGGAGGGATGAAGTGGGACCCAGCCAGCATTGCCCTCAGGAGCCCCCGGGGAGCTGGGCTTCATGGTCACACGCAATCAGGAAAGCCTGGGTGTTTGAGGTGGAACATCCCTGAGACAATACATTTTTGTTGTTTTTTGTTTTGAGGGTGAAGATCCAGGTGGCATGTAACCAACCAACGAAGTCCTAAAGTGAAAATCTGGGGGGAAGAAGTCACACCCAGTAGTTCAGTCAGAAAAGTCTGTTTTGGCAGATATAGCCAATGAATGAGGAATAAAATGAATGAAACAGCACGGGGAAAGAATCACTAGGAATTCCTGAGCATAAGAAATTTTAAAAACTGAAGAAGTACAAATTTCATCCAATTTTCAAGCTAGGAAATTAGCCTGCCACAGCTTTACAGATGCTGGCAGAAGATACAAGACTCCTAGGTAGGAAACAAAAGACTTTATATCCAGAGCACAGCACGCAACATTAGCATCAACATATTTACATCAATTTCCCTTGCTCCCAAGTTCCCAGGGGCAATGTAGATGGACCCTCAGAGGTGTCTGCACATGCATGGGTTACATATGGGAATGGAAGACTGAGCTTAGGGAACATGAATCTCATAATGGCAATAAGCATGCTGGCCCTTTGCTCTGGAGGAAGACACTATATGGGTCTACCAAGGATGTTCACCATACAAATATGTTGAAAAGATACGAACAAAAAGCAATCAGTGTCTCTTTTACAAGATATATACAAATGCAAGAGACTCAGGGAGAATTTTGTCTGCCAACAAAGAACTGCCTCCTGGCAAGTTCTACAACCAGTTCTTCAGCAGTGGTCACTTGAAAGAACAACTGTGACTCAATCACAGAATCACAGTGTACTTTCTGAAAGGCTAGACAAGAAGGACAGAATCTGGCTTACATTGGGCTCCTTAAAAACAGACATTAAAATGAAGATTCACATGCAAATAATAACTTATTAATGAAATTATTCCAGGACACTCCTGTAAGAAACTGCTATAAGTGAGTCCCTAAAGCTGAGCTATAAACTCATAGACACTTCCAGTCTTTTGAGCTGGCAAAGAAAATGACTCCAGTAGCCGAGGGGCAGACTTTCAGTGAGTCACAGGTTCAAGCCATCAGATGCAAAAGCACATTGAAGTCAGGGAGAAATACAGGGAAATAATAAAAGAGAGCGAAGGGGGTCTGGGCCAGATGCCAACTGTATTTGCTACGAAACAAGAAGGCTAGTTATTGCTTCAAAAAGCTTATAATTTTCCATCTTTTGTTCATTCAGTAATGAGTCCCTACTATGTGCCAAACACAGTCCTGGGTGCTAATGGTACAGAGATAAATGACACACAGTCCATTTACCTAAAATATTCACAGTTCAGTGCAAGAGACAGACAAGTAAACCAACATGTGATATCTTGGTGAGAAGGACAAAAGGGAAGCAAAGAGTGACTGACAGTCAAAGATGGCATCACAGAGGGGTTGGCTTCTTAATTAGGTCTGAAAGATAAGTAAGAGTTCTCCAGCCAGATTATTCTCTCCAGGAGCAGGTAAGAGAGAGAAAGAAATGCCATCTAAATCCCTCTAAAATCCAAAGCACACATATGGCTCCTTTTGGAAGTATGGACAGACAGGTGTGCAGTATAATGGTTAATACTGTGACATACCTCAACTTCTAATGGGAACACAGGTCACAGTTCATCCTCAGTTCTCCCATGCAATAGAGGAAGGCAGCATGAGTTAAGGTCAAGGGTACTTTGGGGCCCTGATGGTAGAGTACAAAGCACTCAGTGGAATGTGTGAAGAAGTTAAAAGCTGTTATTGCATTTAATTCTCTTTAAAATGGTAATAATAGTGCCATTGTGGGAATCTGTCTCTTGGCCATTTCCTTTCCTAAGGTTCTTCCCTGTATTATATTGTTTTTCTCTCCTTCCTTATCCTTCTTTCTCTTCTTCTTGAGCTCTGATGATAACATAGAAACTTCCAAACCTTAAGGTCAAGTGGGAATCAGGAGAACCAGGAAAAGGAAACCCCAATACTTCCTTATTGCCCCCAGAGAGAAGAGGGCTAGACTGGACCATATGGCAATTACAAAGACTTTCTCCAGCTCTGGTTTGTGGTTTAAACTATAATCAGTCTTCTTTGAGTTCTTTCTTTAACTATTGGACTCACACTAATCTTCATCCATTAGTTCACATCCTGCATCAGCCAGGATTCCAACTGAAAGCAGACAGCACACAGATATGGCATGTCTTCCGAGATTTGGAGGCAAACAAGACCACTGTGCCATTACCCATAATAGATGCCAAATTCCAAGCAACACATTATTCAGGCTGTCCTTCAACAAGTATAAAAGTCACAAAGAAAAACGTCAGAGCCAAAGGACCACACACTGTCTAGACCCCAAGACCCCACCATATGGCACAATTTCAAGAGTGCAGAGAAAATACCTTCTCTGACCACAAACCATATCCTGAATTTCACAATTCCTCCATCCATAGACACACAACTGTTTTAGTTTTACCTGAAGTTTGCACCTCAACCAAAAGGGTCTTATTAAATACAAATAAACAGATGTATACAGTCAACATTTTCAACAAACATTTATTGATGACCTGCTATTTTCTCTGTGCTAATTATTTAATAGTTAGTGGTAAACAAAAGAGGTATATTACCTGCCCTCAAGGACTTTAGACAAGAGACAAAAAAATAGATATACATATAAATAAAGATATGATTACAAATTATGATTCATGTTATGTAGGAAAAGTACAGAATGTTACGAGTGTTATTAATCGTGAATAAAAGGAACTATTCTACTTCAGATTGAGTGGTCAGGAAAGGCCTTCCTAGCCAAGGTCTGACAGGTCAGTAAGAGCCTACCAGACACTAAGCTAAGAGAAGAGCTTAATGCATAATGAATAGCGTATGCAAACATAAGCAAGAAAGAGCTGAGGGTGGATTAGGACTAAATAAACACTAACGTGGTCAAGGCACCGTAACAAAAAGGAAACAGCCTAGGCCATATCAACTGTGACAAAGAGTCAGGGTTTATTTCAATTGTGATGTTTTAAGAGAATGGTGGTAATTTATATTTGGGTTTTTTAAAAATGTATTTCTGGTTTGGGGGTATAGAATATATTTGAAAGGTGGGAAGAGTAGTATCTTAGTCCATTTTGTATTGCAATAAAGGGATACTTGAGGGTGGGTAATTTATAAAGAAAAGAGGTTTACTTGGTTCATGGTTCTGCAGGCTGTAGAAGAAACATGGCATCAGCATTTGTTTCTGGTAAGGGTGTCAAACTCATGATGAAAGCTGAAAGAGAGGAGGCATGTACAGAGCTCACACAGAGAGTGAAGCAAGAAAGAGGGAAGAAGTGCCAGACTTTTGAACAACTAGCTCTTGAGGAAACTAATAGAGTAAGAACTCAGGCACTCCCCACCAGGGAAGGTATTAATCTATTCATGAGAAGAACCACCCCCATAACACAAACATCTCCCATTAGGCCCCATCTCCAACATTGGGAATCAAATTTCAACATCAGATTTTGAAGGGACAAACATCCAAACTGTAGTAAGCAGCCTTGAGAGAAGTGGGCTTGAGGGGAAGATAACTCCACCCTACCTGACCCGCACCACCATCCAAATCTAGAGCCATCAAAGACAATTTATCGCTGCTTCATTCATTTGCCTGAAGTTGGTCACACTTGAAGGAGTGTGAGCAAGACCAGAGGTAGTCCCTGTACTTGTTGTAATTTCCAAGGATAGACTTGGAATCAAACTTGGAGTTAAACAAAGAATGCAATGCCAAAGCCACTCATTTAGAAAGGTATGAATGAGAGCTGACCAAGCAGATACTCCTTTATTATCCACAAATTAATTTCTGAATGTATTTGTGTTGGCTGTTGGAGGGAGTGGAAGGGCTGTAAAGGCAGACAGAATTAGGGAATGGTTTTGACGTTAGCAATTGCCCCATACTTGGTATAACATAAATCATTAATAAAGTGTTTTTCTACTGGGAGATTGTGTTTTACATATACAAAACTCATAGTTTGTGTTTATTGAAAACATTTAGACACTGGAATGTAATTTATGTTTTTAATTTGTCTACACCAGTAAATAACATCCCACTTAGCAAGCAGTAACTGGGCAGAGCATTTACTTCCGAAATACAGGGTCCATACCTGTTCTGGCCATCAACATGCTAGGGGCTGTTGATCCATAAAACCATGATCAATGTGTTCAATAAATATTTATAAACTCCATGGGAGAATGAGTAAATTCTTATAATCTTTCTGTTTCCCAGAAGAATCAACCCAGTAGAGAACTTGCTTCACTGTCTGTTATGCCTTTAATTAACAACATTGGTATCCCTTTTTATTTCATGATGTTTATTTCATGGTAACTATGCACCAATTTGTCATCTTCAATATCATTGTACATTCAATATGGCATTTTTCATATTACAGTTTTTAATTTATAACGTGTACTTTATTATACATCAGCATTCACTTAGAAAACTCGTTGCAAAACCGGCTTACACTAATTTCCTTTCAAAATCTTTCTTTGTGCAAAGCCTGAAAGTGTACAAAACACATTCAAAGTCCTGAGGATAGCTCTAAGAATGAACTAGGTTGGAGACCAATTTTCAAAGGCCTTTAAACTGGGAGACAACCCAGTTGGCAACTAAACCCTATTGAATCTATCCATTAGTACTTCTCCAGATCATCCCCATAGCTACTGATCCAGTTCAGACCCTCACCATCACTTAACAGGACTATTGCAATAGTGTCCTAACTGTCACTTTAAAAAGAAAGCTGTCTTTTCTTTCCTCTTGCCTTCACTTAAGACTAAAATATGTATTGAGAAAAGACAATATCATCAATCCAGGGCATAGAGATTTTAATAAATGGGCTTTTGACATGTTACATCATAAATGAACCTTCCAACTTTGTAAGTGGTCCTTTGACAGGATGCATCATGTCAATCTATAGCTCAGTACCTTTACTGATTTAATCCATAATTCATATAGTAATGGATCCTGAAAATTCCATTGCTTCCTCTCCTCTATCAAGGGCAGCTCTGCTAGTACAATTTGAGATTGATCAGTTGGTGCTATGTGACTCAAACTGTGTGGTATCCTCTGAATGGACAAATCAGTGGACCCTCATCCAGTGTTTCTCAAACTTAGGTCATTACTGGACCACTTGACTACTTTGGCTGTATCCACTTACCTTTTTTACTATTTTCTTCTTAATTTAAAGAAATCAAACAATTTCTTAGCCCACTTGTAAAGGCAATTTTAACCTACAGGCACAAACAGAAAAGATTTCAATTGTTCTTTAAAGAAGCTTCCACAATACCATGAAGAGCAGAGCTCATTCATGTAGCAACAGTAGAAAGTGTTTCCCACAGTTTGAGAAAGACTGAACTAGAAACTTCATCACCTACACCAATCAGAAAGGGAGCTAGGGAATAATAATAGGACATTATAGTTAATTCAACATTGGCTTGACTTAGCATAAGTAAAATTAAAATGGGCATGTGACCCGTATATTACAAGGGTCTTCGATGAGTCCCATGGTAGCTATGCTGGCCAGACCTTCCTGCTGAGGATGGGCTCGGAAGCATTCATTTCATTGTCTGCTTTTTAATAGAATCAGATGGCTTTCTTGAAAAATTGAAATCCTAAGAGGATCAGGGGATGAATAAGGAGAGAAAAAAATCATTTTTGGTGAATAATGTTAAAGATATGGAAGAAGAAGGAAAACACGAAGACATGGCAAGGAATCATATAAGCGGAACATACACAGCCCAAAGACAATTTGGTAGCTCTCCCAGAAACATTTTGGCTTATTGCACATGCATTAACCTGAAAATATTAATACTATTTATACAGAATAAAGAACATAAAGATCTTCTGAAATGTTAACTGTTCTTTAGCTATGTCCATCTAAATAAGAACGGCAGCAATGCACTTTTTTTAAGAAATATTCTTTTGCTTGGAATGTCTGGGCAGAATCAGATTAAATTTCAGATGTGAATTTTTTTTAGTTTTGGTGCTAATGAAGGATGCTAGGATGTCAAGGGTGATAGTAACAAAGATAGTAACAATTTCTGGCAGTATATAACTTTACATAACTACAATTCCTTTTTATTGATGTACTTTAGACCACTCAACAGAATCTCTAATTTAACCCATGTCTCCTCAGCTAGAATGATTTCATTCATGTTTCCTTGTTTTTGTTTTGTTTTTTTTTTTCATTCATTCTTCTATCAACTATATGTTTGGCCGCTCAACTATATTTCCTGTTGGGAGTATAGCAGGCAAATGCATTCACACACTTCACCTACTACTCCTCCTGCCAAATTACCTGCAGCATTACATGCCTGAAGCCAGGGTCTTTTTTCAGACACCCATGCTTCCTTCAGACAAATCCATCTACAGTAGAAAATAAGGAAGAAACTAGAAGGTGTGACACTCTGCTGCCCAAGCACCATATGCGTACCAAAACCGCTGGACGCTGCCAAACTTAGGACTGGGAATCCATCTATAGCCTTCTTGTTATTTCTGTCATTTCTGAGCTATATGGCTCACAAAACCAGCACCAGACCATTCATCTTCTTCCTTGCAATTCTGATTGAATTGAATGGGAGGAATCCGAGAGCCCATATAACCACTGCCAGTTCCTGGGCTTCTTCCCATCACTGAATTCTGTTTGGAGGACACTTGCCAACATAACTCAGAATAACCTACTAGAAAAAAGTGTCCTATTAGTAATATCAAGCTCAGTTAAAATGAGGGTGACTTATAGGACTTATTTTTGGATTAGCAGTTAAAATGTCTTATAACACAGTTTGTGCTTTGAACTACAGACCCTGCTTTACATATAAGGTTGGGGGAAATTTTATAGGCAGCAACTCCAATAATTACATCTAAACAAAAAGAGCTATTTTTCATTCTTGTTTCACCCTAAGGATATATATTGTCCTGGGATTTCACTTAGGAATCCTAATAGTAAAGTGATTCAATTTTCAGTTATTCCAAAATGGTATACATTTTCAGTCAAATCAAATTAGTGCATGTTTGAGTGCCTACTTCTGGAAGGTACTTGGCTGAGGCAGTGGAAAGAACAGGCAGATATATACTAATATATGATGCCTGCCCTCAGGCTGTTGATAAATAAAATATAGGATACCAAGTTAAATTTGAATTTCAGATGAGCAATGAATTATTTTTAACAATATCTCTTTAGTATAAGTATGTCCTATACAATATTTGGGATATATTTATACTTTAAAAGTTGTTCATCATTTAAATGAAATTGAAATTACCTGAACATCCTGTATTTTTATTTGCTAAATCTGAAAACTCTACCTAGAGCAGAAGAATCATTTAACAAATAGTTACCAAGTGCCAACTATGTACTGGTGACTATTCTTGAATCAGATGGGTTAATAAGACAAACAAAAATCTCTGCTTTAATGGACTTTGAGTCTAATAATAAATAAGAAAATAAAGAGGTAATTATAAATACATGACATGTATTACAAACATATACTATGGAAAGGGAGCTATATGGTGAATACTATCGGAGTGGTGAGCATCAACATTGTTTAACGTTGTCAGCTGCAAGATGAAAATTTGCTAGCCAGGAGAGGATTGGAAAGAAATACTTCTAGGCAGACAACTTCATGCATAAAGGCTCTGATGTAGAATAAGTCTTACTGTACCAAAATTCAGTGTCATTCAGTTTGCATTTCTTTCCTGTACATCGCGGGACTGCCCTGTACATTATAGGACGGTAGTCCCTCTAGCACCTCCCGGTCACTGAGACAACAAAACATTTTCCCACATGCTTTTAAGAGTGATTCCTCACCAGGCCAGGGCTCCCAACCTTCCCTGCCTCCCGCAGCATTAAAGATCACTGCATAGGGGGAAACAAGCCCCACCACACCAAGCTCTGTGGGTCATGCTATGAGATCAAGCTTTAAATGAGTGGCTAAACAATACTCCTCTAGTAAGTAAGACAAAAGAATCATAGGAGGAATGAGACCACCTCAGCCCTGATTATTGACTAAGTTTGGTATTAGGCAGCAAATGCTCTGAGGCCAGAGCAGAAGAGCTCACAGTTGACCCCCTGGCTTGGAAAGATTGTCCTAGAGGATGAGAATGCAAGACTTGAAGGATACGTCCAGGCAAAAAAGGTAAACAGAAAACAGAGACCACTCCCAGTCAGAGTAAATGTTGTGAACCCAGGATCATTGGTCCAAAAAAAGAATGATCTCCCACTTTTCTGGGCTAAACATACCCAGAAAACTCTCTACTCAACACATAACTGTGGCTCGGCATTTAGGTTACAAGGGCTGGTTCCCAACTTTGGGTTCCCAAAGGTACCCAAAGTGAAGACAGAGAAGTAGAGCCGCCTATCCCCACTCCCCAACAATCTGTTCTTACCCATTTGAAACTGGGAAGCAGGCCTCCATTGAACTACTCTATGCAGTGTAAAGGGTGAGGTGCCACAAGCCTACTTTAGCAAGTCTGACGTTAAAAATCCAGATGTATTGAAAAACTAAATGGGAAAGAAGGATCTGATGTAGTTTAGATAAGCCTAAGAATTTCCAACAGTTTTTCTGACACTAGAGAATGGGGCAGTCAATCACCCAGATGACACCTTGTGTCCCCTGCTGTACCCTGCAAACCCTGGCCAGCTCACACCACTTATTCCCATCCCAAACACATCTTAAACCTTGCTCATGTTGTTCGCTAGGTCTAGAAGCCCATTTCCCACATGTCTGCCTGAAAGACTCGTATTCATCATTCAAAGCTCAACTCAAATAGTCCCTTCTCTGTGAAGTCTTCCTTGTTGCTTGAGCGCCACCTACTAACACACTATCTGCTGTGAACTGACATTCAGTCACACAGGTAGACTCCATGGCCTCTCGTTAGGGCTAACTGTAGTATTTTACACGTTTTACATTGCAACATTTACCATACCATATTACCCAGTTAGCTGGTTACCTTCTTATTCTCTCACTTAACTGTGAGATCCTTACAGATTAAGAAAATTTATCCTTGATCCTGCATTAATACAAACAAGACATATAGTATGTATTCAACAAATACAGAGAATGGAAGTTGCAAAGGGAAGAAAAGAAGGAGAAAATGAAAATGAGGGAAGAATAACTTTCATATTGAATTTAACATATTATTAATTCCAAAATTATTATTGAAGCATAATAATTTTGGAATTAAAGAACAATATGTTCTTTTAAAGAACATATCTGTTGTTCAAAGGAATATACAAGTGTATGATATTCTTTTTAATGTGCAAGAAATGTGTTATCAATGATTATTCACAGGTCAGCGATTCTCCACTGAGAAATGAGTATAAATCAGGAGCTCTGCTCTAGATAGTTTGTAGAAGGAAAGAGGAAAGTTTCTCTTCCACATGAATTTGGGGAACACATGCACATCTCAACACAAAAAAGAATTGATAAGTCTTTTGAACAAATTCAAATAAAATTTATATTTATTTGTTTGGCAAATTAATTATAACAAATTGTTAAAATTCACAAACTTTATTTTAAATCATAAGGTACATGCTTCTGTGGTCAACACTGTTGTTAACCTATTTCTGATTTTGTTTTTCCCAGCTAGCTATGATCTACTATTATCAAGACAAGGACATAAAAGAAAAGTAGGGCAGGCATGGTGGCTCATGTCTATAATTCCAACTCTTTGGGAGGCTGAGGTGGGCAGATTGCTTCCAGTCACAAGTTCTAGACCAGCCTGGGGAAAAAAAGCAAGGTCCTATCTCTGCAAAAAGCAAGGTCCTGTCTCTGGAAAAGAAAAAAAAAAANAAAAAAAAAAAAACATTAAAATTAGCTAGGCACAGTAGTATGTGCCTGCAGACCCAGCTACACAGGAGGCTGAGGTAGGAGGATCACTTGAGAGCCCAGAAGTTCAAGGCTGCAGTGAGCTATGATCACTCCACTGCACTCCAACCTGGGAAATAGAGCAGGAACCCATCTCTAAACAAATAATAATTTTAGAAAAAGAAAGAAACCCACAGAAAATGCACTATAAAATAACTGGTGAAAAATTAATTTTTTCTACCAACTAAATCTTAGGCAGTGTTACAGAAGATTACACAGAATACACTTCATGAATATAACTACGTAAATAATTTCACTTTTATGTGGAACAATCAGAAGATGTAAATGATAAGGTAAAAAATGAAGTTACCTAGTGAGGGTGGAGTTCAGGGGGTCTTATTAGTGGCTCCGTATTATAATCTAGAAACGTCTTTATGTAGACTAATCATATTGCAGGTCCAGAGGATATTTACAATCTGATTTGCCACAGAGAAGTCCATGTAATCTTTGTTGAGGACTGACACCATTTTATCTTTGCACGATTCCCTGTTTCTCACACAAGTAATTCTGTCCCTTCTACATTGTCAGCTCTGACAGGCTGATTTAATCTGCAGGATTCTGAATGCCTCTGACCACTGCAGCGAGTCATTAACCTTGACTCGCATAATTGAATTCAAGGTTGATTGCCTGTGACCCTCTGCGCTGAGGTCTTCTAAATGTACATATTCATTACGGGCAGCCTCGCTAAACGGATTGCACAGGGAAAGCTGTAGCAGTCGGCCTGTTTGGTATGCAGGGGGCGATGAGGGCACTAATTGCATGTTAGAGCTGAGGATTAGATTAAGAAACGAGTGAGAAAATGAAGATAGATCCTCTGACACTGTCAGATTAGGGGCAGCAACGTGCGGGTATATGACATTGAAATTTACAGTGACATTAACAGAAGGAAAATTAGAAACAAATAGACATTGGACATTTTTTGAAAATCTTCATATTTTCTACCATCACCTAATAAGTGAGATTTGAGAGTTAATCTTTGTATCTGTTTTCATTTGCATAAGCACAGCAGAACAACAGAATTTTTTTAAGTAGCTTTTTTGAAGACCAGGAAATCACATTATGGTCACCATAACACCAAACATTATGCAATATCTAGGTCATGTTTAAATAATTGGTTCTACACGCCAGAGGCCATTTTGAGTTGCCAGGAAAAGACATTCATACAACTTCAGTAAGTCCTAAGAATATACAAATATTTGTGTTCAAAATTATTGCAAACAATTCTGCCAACCAATACTACAGGATGCAATTTTGGTGAATCAGCTTATAAAATTATCAGCTTTTCTACTTTTTTATTGATTTTGTGTCAGTTCATTGTTAAAACAAGTGCTTACTTGTTCACATCAAACAAGTATTCCAGCACAAGCAGATGCTCAAGTTAATAGCAACAGTTCTACTACAAATCACTTTCATTTTCTAAAAGGAAACATCCACACTGTTACAAATGTAACAACAAATAACTTGACCAGGGGTGAGCCTGTGTATAAATTTCAGGGACCTTTTTCTTTCCCATTTGAGAGTGGGATACTACTACTTGAGCAACCTTTCTTCATACTTTTGCCAATTGTGTTATGATTTATTTTAAAGAAAAATGACAGCCTGTCTTTCTGACAACAAAAAGCATACAAAACTTAATGGCATAGGATGTTTAAAAACAAAACACAAAAGCCCCTGGTGTTCAGTGACAGCTAGAAATGAGCGTTACATTGGTTAAAAGTTAAGGACTATCTCTAGAGAAAGCAAGTTCAGTTGTAGTTTGTTTTGCTTTTGCTTAGTTTTTAAAACAAGCCCATAGAATGGTTCCCATGGGACCATGAGATAACTAACACTCCAGAAATGTTCCATGGAATTTTTATAATAAATGGTTAACTTGGCTTGCACTGATCTTTAAGAATGAAGTTTATTTTTGCTACTTTAAAAACCTCTAAATGGAGGAAGTAACTTCCTAATAATTATGCCTTGCTGAGAAATTGCCTACTCTGCGTAAGAAATGAATTCATGAATCAAGATTTATAGCCAAAAGAAAGAATTGTGGATGACTTCAGCACCTGGGAACATTCATGCTTTTGAGAGATTGCATAGATGGTCTCCAATTCACCTTCCTGAGACATTTAAATGATTACCAATAATTGTATTTATACCCGTCATCTAAATCTATTATGTACATAATTAAGTTAACTTTGAAATGAACCAACATTGTCTTTTCCTTTAATCAAAAGAAATGAGGAGCACTAGAGTTCATATTGACAAGTGTCAACATCTAAGTTCCAAAACCAACTCTGTTATTTTCTAGCTGTCCAGCATTGGGCCAATCACTTGCCATTTCAAATTGGCCTACCTGACAAGATTTTTATGAAAATAGCTGCAAAATGTCACATAATTTAGATTCTATTAGGGTTACCAAAACTGCTTCGGTTATCTCTTGTTGCCTAACAAGCAGCCCCAAATCGCAGTGGCTTAACACCGCAATGATTTGTCATGGTTCAGGATTCTGAAATTTGGCAGTTAAAGCATTTCTCTTGCTGATCTTGCCTGAGATCATTCCTGAGGCTGCTATCATCTCTCTGATGGCTTGACTAGGTAGAGGGTACAAGATGGCCCTATTTACATGTCTGGCAGTTGGTACCAACTGTTAGCAAGAACTCCAGTCTATTCCTCAGTTTTTCTGACAACCAAAAAAATACAAAACTTAATGGCATCAGATGTTTAAAAACAAACATCTGATGCCCTTGGTGTTCAATGGCAGCTGGTCTACAGTCTCTCATCCTCTAATAAGCTAAAATGGACTTCTTTGCAACATAATGGCCTCAGGGTTTCAGGACGGTAAGAACAGATACCAAAACACTCTTTATGGCCTAGACTCTGGAACACACAGCATACATCACTTCCACCATACTCTGTTGGTCAAAGAAAGGCCCAAAGCCAGCCCAGATTCAAGGGAGTAGAGAAATAGATTCCACGTTATGGTGAAAGAAGTGACAAATTTCCATAGGAAAGGGTCATAGACCCAGGGAGCCTTGATTCATTGAGAACCATCACTATAACAATCTGTCCACTAAAAACATATACAGTAAGAATTAATGTAAAAGAAAACACACTAATTCATTGATATTTAATTTGTGCTTTCTGGTAGTGCCAAAATGGAAATTGCCTGCCATCTTCCTCTTCCTCTAAAGACTCATTTAGTATGTGAATGGTTGTTCTGCAGTTGTGACCCACAGGGCTTTATCCTAGCTCTGATTCTGACAGATGTCTTTGGAAGCTTTTGTCACTACACAGTGGCACAATAATTAAGTATGTTTAGCTCTATTTAAGGCTCAAAGCATGGATTTAAATCCCAATTACTAGCTAGATAGCATTGAGTAAATTACTTACTCTCTCTAACCTCAGCATCCCCATTTGTAAAAGGGAACCAATGATAGTAACTACCTCATAGAGTTGTATTACAGATTAAATTAACATAATTCTTGTGAAACACCTAGTGCCATGCCCAACACACAGTACATAATAAGCATGATAGCTGTTATTTGCAGTGTTTATCCTAATCTGGACTCAGGATGGTGTATCATGCTGGAGAACCAGGACTGTCAGTTCATTATCCAAGGATCTGAGATACAACCTGAGTTGTTTATGTCATAATTAAAAATATATTTTACCTGCTTCTTAATACTAACCAAACAGTTAATAGCAATGATGTAAAAAACAAGCTCTCTTATCCCTCAGTCTGCCCTAAAGCCAAAAGTGTTAAAATCAAGCTGGCCCCCCGTTTCTGTTTCTGACCACATCAGACACAGGTGGGCAGCCTTAGTTCTCCTTTCTTTCAGTTAGGAAATGTGCATGTGTCCTACGGAAAAACGGTATTAGTTCTGTACTTGTCCAAATAACAGTTAGATCATCCACATTCTCTTCTTTCCTGCTTGGAAAGTTGCATCTTCACCATATTGATTACCCATCATGATTCTTTTCTATTCAACTTCCTACCAAGGCAGAATAAAAAAATGTGAAAGTGTTTTACAAACTCTAAAAAATTATATACACATAAGTTGTTATATTGTTATTATTATTATTACTATTGTTATGATTTTACCTGCATGGCCACAATACTCACCACCCTATATTTGGAAAAATAAGTCATCCTTAATGCCAACATTAGCAAGTTTCATGAAAACAAAGGAACCAGAAAAATACGTATGAAAAGCAATTTGGAAGATTTTTAAGTTCTAAAGTTAATCGAAGTGACAATATATGGATCAATGTGTTAGTTTTTCCCTAACAGGCGTAGTACAGCTACTGAGATTCAGTAAATGTTATTGGCATTTAAGACAGCAAACAAAGAAGGTCTGATGTCCATCTGGATTAAATAATGCCAAATAATGACTTATCCAGCACCTACTCTGAACTCATAGAAAACCAGAGCATGTTATATGTGTTCTGGACTGGGTCCCCCACAACTAGCCTCTATCACTAGCCTGGGATGTTTTGGAGAAGAAAATGTTTATGTGCACTCTCTCTCCAAAGAAGTCCTCTCTTTTCTTCTGTAGGCTACCCACATCCATACCTCCACACCAACCCTTGTTGCCTGAAGAAAAGTCAACTTGAGGCAGCTCCCCCTACAACACTGATAAATATTCTGGCTGTTACATGAATCACTAGCTACTTCTAATATGTTCTGGCTGTTATTGTTGTTGTTGTTCCTATTTGCTTTTTGTTTATTTATTTATATTGCTTGGGGGATGAGAAGGGTGAGGCAAAAGCCGGAATTTAAATAGGTAACAGCCAGGTATATGGAGGTCTAAATTCAACAAAAAAGAAAAACTAGTATTTATGTCTTTGATCATAAATGACTTACAGCCAGGTATATGGAGGCCTAAATTCAACAAAAAAGAAAAACTAGTATTTATGTCTTTGATCATAAATGACTTATCCCCTCTATATCTCTTCCAAGGAAGTTTAGGTTCGGGTAAGTTAAGGCAAAACAGAATTTTTCTCAAAATCATTTCATTACTTATGTCAGCTAGTGAGTGACAAATTCTGAGCTAGAGTACAAGGTCCCTGCCCCTCAGTAATTTACATTTTTTCAGAAAAGCGGGACATCAAGGATTAAATAGCTTCTAGGATGGCATGTGATGAGGGCCTGTAGGTGGGACACACAGCGATGCTGCAGGTAATCTATGGAAGGATAGCAGCATTACCTAGGAAGTGGTAGGAAAACTAAGTAGATGCGTCTTGAACCAGGCTTTGAAACAAGGACAGGACATGGGTGAGCCCAGAGGAGAAGCGGGCTTCCCCCACAAAAAAAATAAACTGCCTATGTTTATATTTGCATAGCTGTGAGGTTAGTTGCCCTAGAACAGAATTTTTAGGAACTAGTAATAGGATATGAGATATTTGTTACTCATATTGAGGTATAATTGATATATTTTAAATTTCAAGCATTTAGTGTATACTTCTTGATGAGTTTGAGCATACTCGTATGCCTGTGATACGTTCACCACAACCAAGGTACTAAACATGATATGTCACTTTTTAAAAGCATTTTGCATTTGTGCTTTACTAAGGAGTTTAAATCATGTTATTCCATTTGATCCTCATGACCTTTTGCAGCAGATAAGAGATACACTAAGAGATTAAATGATGTGTGTCAGCTAGCAAAAAGCAAGACAGAAAAAGAATCCAGATTTTTGGCTCCCTTAGTCATAGGATGATGTGAGGATTAAATGGGGTAATACATAAAGTGCTAAGAACAGTTCCTGGCACACAGTAAGACCTCAATGAATATTAGCTCTTATTACTAGTTTTATCATTATCGTCATTATTATTATAGTAAAGAATATAGACTCTGCTGTCTAAGCCTATATTTCCTAAACTTCAGACACTGTATCTTGCCTTCTTCACTTTGTTGTGTGGCCGTGTTAGGATGCTTTCAGCTACACGAAAAGAAAAAAAATGAATTTTTGGCTCAAGTATCTGAAAATTCCAGAGCTATGGTTTGAGCTGGCCCCTGTCTCCCTTTGTCTGCTGTTCCCCAGATTCTGACCTCCTTGGCACGTCTATTTTATCCTGAGCACAGCTTTTCTGTTTTCGGAGAAAATAAAAACAGCTCCCTCTTTCCAAAGACCTCCTATCCACACACAAGACTGTCCAGAAGGAATGAGAGGGTTGCTTGCTTCTGCCATTGAGTAAAATCCAGAGTTTTACTCTGATTACACCATCTTAGGTTCTGTGCCCATACCTCGACCAATCACTGTGGCAAGGGGTTAGCATCCCACTAGTGGGCTTGGGTCATTCAGGGTCCTTTTCTGGCATGCGTCATGAGCATGGCTGCTGCAGGATGGGAGAGGTGGAAGAGTGCTAGGGACACACTGCAAAGTCCTCCACACCATGGCACCACCTATGATATCACTTAATTTTTTTCTTTAAAATGACTTCCCTTTTAAAATTATTTCCTCATTCTAAGTCTTAATATCTGTCAAATCTCAGGTGTGTGTAACAGCTGTTTTTTGTTTAAAATAAATGCATAAATATAAAACTTCTAAAATTGTTGATCCACTGCAAATATCATCCCACTTCTATCACTGCTGAAGGCTTCTATTCTGAGGTCAGTCTTTAGATTTCCAATCCAGAACTCTCTAGTCTCTAAGCCATATTAATATCCATGGCCAGTTTTTTCCATTCTTTTGGAGTAACATTGTCTTTGCCCTGTCTGACTGTAATGGAAAAAATTAAAACCCCATGACATTGCAAAGCCAGCATAACTGTTGCCTGGTTGACTTTGCAAAACAAAGGGGAACAAAACAAAACAAAACACCCATTACATCATGAAGCCAACGTAACTGTTGCCTGGTTGACTTTGCATCCAGAGAGGCCCATGGCTGGAACAGGTTGGAATCACTGGCAGAACCTCAAACCTCAGCCTGCAAGCACCCTGCCCTGTAAAAAGGCAGTCTTGGCTGGTGCTGGCTTATGGTTCCAGTCTTCTAAGGCAAGCATTTCATTGGAAATGACTGCTGGTGAAGATGACTTTAGGAAAGACAGGGAGAAAAACTGAGAAATCTGGCCCTGAGAGAAATTTTAAAACCCCAATACCCATGCCGTAAAGTCTCCTAAAAGTAAAAAGCCATAACTTCATAAATAAGCACAGGAGCCCAAGGTAAGCATAAGAAGCCCAGGAATTAAATTTACATCATTCATCTGGGTAATATAATCTCTAGTTAACCTCTTCTTTCTCTTAGTAGCTGTCAGTTACAATTGGCATGAGTTTCCTAGACCAAGCAGACAGCCACAGCCCCACACAGAGAGTACCTTTTTTGGACCACTAAGAAATGCTTTCATGCTAAGGATACAAGCTGCTAAATCGATATCAAAGGGATAATGTCAGACCCAGCCCTTATACCCCAGGAAAGGGAAGATATGCCAGCCTTACCCTAGAGGAAAAACTTGCTTGTTTTTCTTGGTGAACCAAACTCCAGACCTAGAATCAAGACAGAGTACCCTGGCTCTGCTGCTTAAGGGTCAATTGGTATTTTAGCTTGCTTATGGGAGGTTCACAGGTTCTGTTTGTCAAACAGGATTTGGTATCATCTCAGTGAATACAGTTTAAACTGAGCTATCAGTGAAGAATCTTAAATATACGAGGCAGGTTAATTTTATTGTCAAAGCCTAAAATCAAAAGTTTTTGCAGAAATGTGTGACAAGATTTCTTAAACAAAACATTTCAAAAGTTGGCAACTTGAAAAGCTGGCAGTATATTAAACCATCTCCCTGTTGTGTGTGCATACATGTGCCAGTTCACAATTGCTCTCTCATAACCACCCACATATGCCAATCAGGAATGAACCTCATCAACATCTCCTTGGGTTAGCAGTAAGAGTATCTTCCTTTTCTCCCAACCTGTGGTTGCACTCCACCCCATGCCAGCCTCCCTATTGCTTTCAATGGAATCTTTCTAAAATGTAAATATGATATAGTCTCTACCTGCTTAAAACCCTAAGTTTTAAGTGAGTCCAATAGCTTCCAGAGAATGTCCAAATTTATTTGCCTGATACCAACCCTTTAGTGATGTCACTTGCTGGTCACCACTCACCTCCCACCACTCACCTTCCCCTGACTCAAGCATACTTCCTTTTTGCCATAGGAACTGCATAAAGTGATATCATATTTTTAGGTATACATCCTCTGCACCTGGTATCCTCTGCCAAATAATTCCTACTTGTTTTTTTAAACTTAACTTCAAGACACTATCACACGTACACACACAAGTCTGGTTTGGGTTCCTCTTCTTAGTGACTCCTCACTCCTGCACATTTGATCTTGGTACCTACCATAATGTCCCATAATTGCTGACATATTCTCCTTCTCTATTGTAAAACTGCAAGCTTTTGAAGGAAGAGATTTTGTTCCATTTGACTTAGAAGTTTAGTATCTAGCCTAGCCCGCCAGCATCTCACATCTAGGTATTCAATTGATGTGGTTTCTGATTTAACCAGTATTTAATAGAATGCTGTTATAAAAAACTTGATTGCTGATTTAAAATACATTAATTGATAAGAGTTTGCTACCACTTCCTAAATATGAGGTGCCAGTTTTATCGGCCATTCTTCACTGTTTAAAAAGTGGGAAACATTTATTCCATATTGAAAGACTAAAATCTGATTGTAACCTTTACATACAGTGGGATCTTACCCTTAATAGAAACAAAAAGAAATGCCTAAGAAGGGCATAAATATTTACCTCTAAACCTCAAGACTTATAAAGTGATAGTTAATGTCACATGAATTAGAAGAAGACATTTTAGTGACTTCTTGGGACTCACAATTAGGACAAATGCCCGATCATAAAATATAACTCACAGACCTCGAAACTGCTCAGATTAGTCTCATCAGACCCAGAGCTTTTTGTTCAAAAAAATGCTAGGACAAAGCACTTTGAGCTCTTAGGATGAAAAGGACTTTAGGACTGCAAAGCATTGTTTGGAGTCTCCTGCAGCCTTGTTATGCCATTGCTGCCATATGATTCCACTTTGGACTAGTATCTGTCCCATCTTTCATGAATCTGGCATTGCTTCTTTTCGAGCGTCCAGTCCTTCTAGATGCTCCAAGGTCTCCCCAGTGAGCCTCCTTCTGAAGCCACCTGATGCCACAAGCCAAGATGGTTCCAGTGTCAGCCTTAATATTCAGCCCTACATCTGTAAGACATCTGACATCTGTAGACAATGCTCTTTACTCTTCATCATCACTTTATTTTGTCCACAGTAAAGAGTAAGTACAGTGAGTGGTTTTTGGAGTTTTTAATTTAAAATTTTTAAAAAATCTTTTTTGTGGTAGAAAATGCTGTTCATAGTTTTTATCTCTTTGTGATTCTCCCAAATCTAAGTCATCAAGTTTCCTTTGGAAAACAACTGCTCTTAATACCTGCAGGATTTTCTTTAGTGAGAGTTAAGGTCAAAATCTGAATTCTAAATACAGAAAATCACCAGGTCAGTGAATTCTCAATGATATGTGGCATTTTCAGTCTCTGTTTCATCTGATCCCATTCACACAACTTATTCACATATTCATTCACTCAACAAAGATTTATTGGGCAGAAGCGTTGAGGAATAGTGTGTTGTGGGTTGTTGATACCCAGAGGAATGGCACCCTTCCTGACCTGAACCAGTTTAAGGCTTACTGTAGAAACAGACATGCATGCAATTACAACATAACATTCTCCTTGACACAGAGGGGGCAGTTGGTATCATTGGAGCCAAAATAGAGGCCTGAACTTTTGAGACAGGCAATAATAGGTTTCTAAAGGAAAGGGGTCAGCTCAATGTTTGGGGGGAAAATGAATGATGATTGAAGGGCAAACAAGAAGCTGGGCATGAGAAGAAGGGTAGAAAGGGCAAACAAAAGGGAAAAAAGAGAGAACATTGCAAAGGTTCAAGGGTGGGAGGTTTCAAGTAGTTCTGCATTGCTAAGACAGAATGGCAGTAATGATGCTGGCAGTTATGGGTCAGGGCAAAAAGTGTTTTATAGGCCATACTAAGGAGTTCCAATTCTCTCTGGGAGGACATAGAAGACACTGGAGAATTTTGAGCTTGAAGAGGACCCAGGGAGCCCTTTATGATAGAAACATCACTCTGATGGCTAAGTGGCAGGTCAATCAGAAGGTAAATTAAAGGCACAAAGTAAGGGAGGTAGCTATAGCAACAGCCAATGAAACAGGAGACAAGAGCTGGAGCCAAGGCAGTCACTGTGGGATTAAAAAAGAGAGGCAGGAATAGAGAGACATCTGGGAAGTAAAATGGGCAGGATCTATCTTGTGGTGGAATCGATGTGGGAACTCAGAAGAGAATGAATAAGAAGACTGCAAAGTGGAAACATTGCAGTCTTTATATGACTGCAAAGACAGAAAGCAGTTATGCAAGGGTGTTGGCTAACATCACATATTCCCGGAAAACTCAGAGAGAAGAAACTTAGGAGAAAGTGGATCTCAGCCTTCCTGCTCTTTGCTGGAGATATCATTTCTTGAATCCTTTTCCAGTTTCACAAATATCAGGATTCAGCACCTGTACTTACCACAATCCAGATCAACACATTTATCGATGTATCTATCATCTATTATTGTACTAATAAATGATGCAGAATTTTTGAAAGTAGTTCCATGCTCTGCAATGTCAATTCAGTTTCATTGGAGTTCTTTTACTTCCCAGTTCTCCTTTTTTTTTTTTTTTTTTTTTTTTTTTGAGACAGAGTCTTACTCTGTTTGCCAGGCTGGAGTGCAGTGGCATGATCTCAGCCCACGGCAACCTCCACCTCCTGAGTTCAAGCGATTCTCCTGTCTCAGCCTCCTGAGTAGCTGGAATTACAGGCACATGACACCACGCCCAGCTAATTTTTGTATTTTTAGTAGAGACGGGGTTTCACCATGTTGGCCAGGATGGTCTCAATCTCCTGACTTCGTGATCCGCCCGCCTCAGCCTCCCAAAGTGCTGGGATTACAGATGAGAGCCACCATGCCCAGCCTAATTCTCTTCATTACAAGATACTGTTAAGAATTGGGTACCCATAGAAATGTTTTCAATTGTCTGAAGATGGCCATCTTGTCATTATTTTTTAAAATACACATCATTCTTTTTGTCCTCATTAATCAGCATGAGCTAGCTTCCTTTTACATCAACCTACATAAAGAGATGGGCAAAACTTATAAAGTTTTTGTGCTTTTAAATCCTTGACATACTTTAGAAAATTTGCTTTATTCCAGTGTAATGACTTTTAAAATTGTGATAACACAGGAATGTTACTTGTCCTTTGCACTGTTTTGTAACACTCTTTTATACAGAGAAATCAAAGCTATTTGATGCCAGAATTTCTCTGTTTTCTTTTTATTTCCCTAAAAAAGATAATTGTGCTAATAAAGATTTTTTCTTTTTTAGTATAATTTAAAAATTTTTTATTCATAAGTGATGGCAAACTATATGCATTAAATAAAGCTGATAACACACTGATTTTAAACCTACTGAGAGTAGAAACAAGGTACAAATATTATAAGTAATGTGTTCATGAACAAGCCTAGAATCATGGCAGCATATTGAGTTAGGCATAGAAACCCTAGAGCTTAAAGCATTGTATCAGTTCAGCTAGCACTCATCAAAATTCCTTTTCATCCTCTAGAAAAGTGGTGATTGTAAGAAGATGCATAAACTTTCGAAGAGATGCTGAAATTTAATCCAGATAAAAAATATTCTTTATTGAAATTGGGCCGCAAAGAAAATTTTAAAATTTTACTTCACTTTTAGCCAACTACAACACATGCTAACTTTAACTTGCATTTTTATACAAATAGTTTTGGGCACATAAATAGCATAACTTTACATTGGCAAATCCTCCCTGTATAATAATTTATTCTCTTGAGGTATTTTTCAGCTCTTACGGTTTAAAAACATTTTTAAAGGGTAATTCTACAAAAGAGAGGTTTTCCTTTATAAGCCTGTTATCTAGAGGCACAATTAAAATGGAAACATTAAATAGAAATAAAACATAATTCTTCAGTTCTTTTCATCCACCAGCTATCTCATTTTATAGACTCCCTCATTGGTGAGTTCCAAATACATAAGTAGTTAGTTGATTACCTATTTGCATATCCTTCACATTATAAAATTTAATTGTCCAAGTTCCAATTCAGGTCATCCTAAATGTTTGCATATTACACACAAAGCTTTTTTGTGTCAACGAGCTGGAACTTTAGGCCAAGTTCCTTAATCAATGTTTTCTTCAGATACATCTTCACATTCCCCAGCCTTTAAGAATTTCCTCACCAAGTCCTCCTGTTCTCTCTCTGGAGTGTGCCTGAATTAAAAATACACCATTCACTAAAAGTTTCCTTGTTAGGGTCTCAAAGAAGCCTTTGAATTGTTAGGAGCAAACTTAAAATTTTTCTTTTTCTGAGTAAGGAAGACTAATACTGATTACTTTCATTTATTTTTATTCTTAGGCACCTTGAGGTGCCTCTGAGTGAAGCTGCACTGAATTTATTCAAATATGTAGTGTTGTGATAGCTGGTTATGATTTTCTGATGTTTTTCTGCAACTCTAACCATATGCAATTTTGAATTAAATGAAAGTTAAGTACTAAAACGTTTTGCCCAAAGGGAATTCGGATTCTCAATGTGCTTTTAATAACTGTTTGTAAAACATTTAAGAAAATCTATGGCAACACATTTAGGAAAAAAAATCAAATTACTATTGCCTTAAGATGTTATTCCAGTGTCTCAATTTTATGAAGCATCCTGTGTGGCCCAATTGTTGAACTAATCCAGTCAGTAATACTTTAGAACATGTTCTACATGTAGGACCTGAATTTAATTTGTATAATATTTTAATAATAAATCTTTTAAATACTTTAAAACTCAATGAAAATGTTGTGGACAGTGCAAAAGAAGTCTCGTCAAATATTTCTGAAAAATTGCAAATACGGCCTAATTAGAAAGCATCAAAATTAATTAGTGGAATCAGACTTAAAACTATTATACCGCCACTTCTTTTTAAAACAAAAGTATTAGAAGTCTCAAGAGTTCTGCAAAATCTAAAATAAAAGGTCATGGTGTACCCAGGATGTAAGCTAAACAAATACAACCTTCAATGGAAATGGAAACAGTGGGAAAGGGATTTCCAGTAAGGCTAGTTGGTTGTGTAGACTTTTCTTCTTAAAGTACAATTTGAAAAATGAACTCAAGTTGAAATGTGACCTGAATTTCCATTTTCCCTCACAGACAGAAATGGCTATGTACCTAATTTGAGAAAAATTCAAACCATAACCTTCAATGTACATCTCAGAATCTGTGCTAAATGTGAATACTGGAATCACCTTTCATCCAGAACGATGGTGTCCTTGAACCTAACCAGGCGATAATGAGCTTTCTTTTTCTCACATTTGTAATCCCTCACCCAAAGCATCATTAGAATACAACCATCCCATAATACAGTTGAAGTCATTTCTTTTACTATTTATTCATGTTTTTATTTCCCTTTGTGGCCATGGAAACAATTATAGAAACTTGTAAAATTTGTAATCCATTTTCATCAAGAAACAAGTGAATTACAATGATCTAAAACAGAATGGCAGATAAAGGCTTTACTCTGAAAAGATCAGATTTTCTAAGTAACTGGTATATCAGAACCATCTCCAGCGAGGATATGACCAGAATTTTTATCCATCACTCATTAAATTACAACACTGTGTGACTTTATAAGCCCTGACTGCACTGCATCCTTACTTAAGAGATTATTAATAAATGTTTGGAAATATGGGTGTTCTTTTCATACTCCACACATTTCTTTATTATTGAGATGTTTTTTAACAACAAGAATATATTAAATCAATTTGATTGGAGATTCTTTACCAGCTGATTGCATAACACATTCAAGTGTTCGGCGTGACTAAGCATCAGTGATTGTTGTTGAAGATGGGTTAATGGATACATGCAGATTCACTATACTATTCCCTCTGATTTTAAGTATTATGGATTACTTGACAATACCCAAAATAAAAAATTTTTCAAAGAACGTATCATTTTAGTAATTTAAACTATGAAGCTCTGGGGAAACAGGTTTTCTGTAATCTGCACACGTTTATAATTTGATAGTTTAGAAGTTGCCAATCTCAGTTCCTTACTTTATTTTAGAACTTGAAACTTATATAAAAAGCTTCCTTCACATGCTCTGCATAGAAGAAAAAAATCAATAATGCAATAATAAAAAACTCCAAATAAAGTTATTTACAAATGTTGATATTTAATTGACCTGAAGCAGGAGTCCAAATGATATATGCTAAGGCCAAATTAAACTACCACCCAAGACTATAAAGAAACTGCTATTTTAAAATGGGCCACTTAGGGTACAATTGTCATTTTAACCATGAAATGCCTGATCCCCT
Source organism: Cebus imitator (assembly GCF_001604975.1). Taxonomy (NCBI): domain Eukaryota; kingdom Metazoa; phylum Chordata; class Mammalia; order Primates; family Cebidae; genus Cebus; species Cebus imitator. The sequence goes on along the minus strand of NW_016107585.1, from coordinate 1,977,427 downwards.
TGATTTTTTAAAGTACTTACCACATTTAATAATAAAAAAGAAAAACTAACATTTCCAAGTGCCCAATATCTAAGGGATGTGCTAAGTGCTTTACAAGCATTATCGCTTTTTAATTCTCATGAAACCATGGAGTAGGTACTTGTGCTCATTTTACAGAAAAGAAAACTAAAGTTAAAGGAGGATTACAACAGAAGATCCCCCAGTGGACTCAGTGACAGGGTTGGGACTTGCTGCTAAGCAGTTAGCACCAGAACCTATGCTCTTGGCCCAATCTCTGATGAACAGAGGAAACATGAGATTAAAATATACCCAAATTGTGTATGGTAAAGTAAGCCCACACAACATTAAAAAATTTGCTGAAAACAAATAATAAGTAGATACTAAAGTGCTCTGAAATGTATCATTTTAAAGTACTTCTTAGTGAATTATCCCATTGATTGTGATAACGCAATGTAAGTTTAGCCCCATATTATAGCCAAAGAGGCCCAAGCTGATTGCTTATTAGTTTATAAATACTCATCGAGAACAGATCCCAGGCATGGTGGCTTACGCCTATAATCCCAGCACTTTGCGAGGCCAAAGTAGGTGGATCACTTGAGGCCAGGAGTTAGAGACCAGCCTGGCCAACATGGTGAAACCCCATCTCTGATAAAAATACAAAAATTATTTGGGCGTAGTAGTGGGCTACTTGGAAGGCTGAGGCAGGAGAATCGCTTGATCCCAGGAGGTGGAAGTTGCAGTGAGCTAAGAGCCAAGATCACACCACCACACTCCAGCCTGAGTGACAGAGAGACTCTGTCGCAAAAAATAAAAATAAAAACGAAGAAGAAGAAGAACAAAGCCTGAATCTTCACCCCAATCTGAGTACAAATCAAGATCTAATTCTACAACTTCCCAGCTACCTCTACAGCATGACTTCAGGCGCACTTTTAAAAATTTCTGTATAATAATTATTTGGGTCTGCTTTTTCCCATATTTTTATAACTCTAAAGGCTGAAATTTGAAAAATCTATTTTGGGAACAGGAAGGAAAGCCTTTAACCATTTATGCATTTCCAAGCTCATTTGAGGTTCTGGTTTAAATGACCTCCTGGGAACTGAGACTAGGGTATTACTTTAAAACTCAGTAAGTGCTTCTAATGGGCATCTAGGGTAGAGAATCCCTGTCCCTAGAGGATTGCAAAGCTGAATCAAGTTAAGTTCAGCCACCATGTAGAACGCAGAGAAAGTCAGCTTTACAGGCACATTCCACAGGCTGAGGGGAAAAAGCAGTCAGGGAAGAAAAACAAAGGAGCAGGACACTAGCAAAGGTAAATCTGCCCTTACAAATAAGGGAGTACAGAAAATCCTCCAATTCCTTCACTTTGTGGAGGGTGTGAAGGAAATGGTGCATATGTCTATGGGGAAAATGCTTACAGGTGTGACTGTAATCTGATTTAAACTTCACTATTGAGCTATTTCTAAACAGATATACTTCCTGGCCCTAAAAGCTGCTTGTTCTGTTCTGCTATTAGTGCAACTAGAGCATCTGTAAGAAAAAACTAGAGCATTTTAAGGAAAATCCAATGGAATGGATTGCCAAAGGGGATTAATCTTTGAATCTATACCAGCATCGTTTCTTGACTTGCCTGCTAAGAATTTTTCAGTGATGAGATTTTATATAAATTAATATACCTATAGTACTAGCCACAAGCTAAAGGTACAAGTTAGGAAGAAAAGAATAAGATAAAAAGGAAAAGGGGGGGGGGCATTGAAAAGGAGAGGAAAGTGTACCTCGCACCCACTAGGATGGCAATAATCAAAAAGATGGACACACCAAGTGTTGGTGAAGATATGAAGAAACTGAAATCACCCAGGTGTGGTGACTCATGCCTGTAATCCCTACACTTTGGGAGGCTGAGGTAGGCAGATCACAACGTCAGGAGACTGAGCCCACCCTGGCTAACACAGTGAAACCTGTCTCTACTAAAAA
>NW_016107585.1:1968671-1975336 GCF_001604975.1 Cebus imitator | reverse complement strand
AAAAAAAAAAAGAAAGAAAAAAAGAAACTGGAAGTTTCACACATTGCTGGTGGGAATAGAATATGGTACAGCCATTTTAGAAAACAGTTGATGGGTTTTTCGGATCACAACGTCAAGAGATGGAGACCATCCTGGCCAACATGGTGAAACCCCATCTCTACTAAAAATACAAAAATTAGCTGGGCATGGTGGCATGCGCCTGTGGTCCCAGCTACTCGGGAGGCAGAAGAATCGCTTGAACCCAGGAGGCAGAGGTTGCAGTGAACCGGGCTTGCACCACTGCATTCCAGCCTGGAGACAGAGCAAGACTCCGTCTCAAATATATATATACATATACACTTGCCATGTGATCCAACAATTTCACTTCTCAGAATATGCCCAAAAGAAATGACACACACAGCCTCATAAGTGAATTTTCATAGCAGAATTATTCATAAACGCAAAAAAGTGGAAATTACCCAAATGTCCATCACTTGGGAAATGATAAAATGTGCTGCATGGATACAATGGACTGTACCAAATTATACCAGTTCCACGCCATTTTTAGTAACTTGCAGTACCATGAAGTTGAGTGGAATTGCTGCTTCTTGACATTGCCAAGCACCATTTCTTATGACTTGAAGAAAATATCTCCATTTCCTGCCACTCTCTATGTTCATTTTTCCTGGTGTCCAAATCATCTTCCTTTCCTTTCATATGTTAATGCAGAGTTTTTTAAGGAAAGTGAGAGAGAATGTACATAATATTTATACCCTGTGTTCACAAATCTTTTCCTTCATGAAATAAAAGATTTTCTTCCCACAGAGAGGATTCTTTCTCCCCCTCACTTGACTCCTTTTCCCATCTCTTCCCTCTTCCTTTGGCACTAGAGCTCACCTGCCATACTCCTGCCTGGCAGGCCAGCCCATCAATTTTTTCCCCCCAGTATTCTATGCTTTGTATTTCTTGCAATGTATACATGATATTGTTGCACAGAAAACGTGATATTTTAGATTTTTTATTCAAGCCCTCACATGATTCTTCCTCTACTTAAAAAAAACACATGTAAGCCAGACTGAAAAATATTTTGGTGACTGATCTTTGGAACCAGTCATATTGGAAAATATATTAGTCAATTGCTGAAAGTATAATACCGTTTTCTACATGCCACTGACTCAAGGACTTCCAGAGAGAAATAAACCAGAAATGTATGTTTTTTAAAAAGGAGAGTAAGGAAATAAACAGTTGTCACAGAAGTCTTTTCAATGACAAGGTTAGGAGGTCTTTGCAATGTTTGGCTCCATTTTAGTGCACACCCCATTGTGCATTCTGCAGGGATTCAGGCAGCTGAAAGGTGTACCATCCATTATGTGTGTCTGTGCTCATTCGGCAAGCACTTGATGACAGTAGGACAGTTTCTCAATCTCAGCGCTACTGACATTTGGGGTCAGATGATTCTTTGTTGTGTAGGGTACTTAGCGGCATTCCTGGTTATTACCCAGTAGATGTCAGCAGTCACTCCCTCCTCCCAGTTGTGAGTTGTGACCACGAAAATTGTCCACACATATTGCCAAATGTTCTGTGGGGAACAAAGTCACCTCCAGTTGAGAAACTGCTATAGGGTGTCCCCAGTCTTAACCTGCAGACCCCAAAACCCTGGGATCATGGCTAAACCGTGTGTGAACAGGACTCTACCATTTTGGGGCTCTACAGAAAGGTGTGAGCCCAGGGCCTAAACTTCTAATATAATCTAAAAAAACATTTAAACACCCCAGGGGATGGGGTTATCATATCCTACAGTAATTGCCCAATTATCATACCTTGCTTATGAACACTTCTGAACTACTGAAATTCAACCTCTTGGGTCTCTAAATTACCTATGAACTCTCAAGTGACAAAGATACAGACATCCATGGTAGTAAGATGCAAAAGGAAATGTGTCACATTTTGAAACTGACAAATAAATGTCTCAACTTATATTAAATATCTTTCACTAGAATATTGTTCAATCCAGATGAGATTTTTTTTGTTACAGAAATCTAATAAAGAGGTGCAAATGGTTAAAAAAAAAAAAAAAAAAGGATTTGACAAAAGAAACGTGAAACTGAGTAGTGTACCAGACAAATGAAAGCCTCTCCCTCACAGGAGAATAGATTTTGTTTTACTTACCCAAGCTTAACATCCAGGCATTTAAGAAAATCTGTCCCCAAATAGCCATTTCTTTCCTAATGACAAAATGATCCTAAATATTTCCTGTTTGGGTGGGGGGAGAATTCTACTAATAAAAAACCATTGTAGACATTTTGTAATTCTTTTTAGAAAAAAATAACTGAAGACATGTAGTCTAATTCACTGCAGCTGAAATTTCATTTACTAACTAACCACACTAATGAGCTGCTGCCCAGGGACTTCTAATTAGATTCACTGTATTTCTGTCACTGACATTAATTCCTTTACTTCAACTTCTAGAAAAAGTTTAATATTTTCTGAATTTTTAAACAGGAAAAATTTAAAGATTTCAACAGTTTTTAACCAATTCTAATTTTTATAACTGCTGCAGTTTTATGGCATAACATCGTGTTGAATTGGGAAAGCACAATGTTGGCATTTGTATACATGTCAATACTCATTTTATCAAGATATCTGGTAAGTTCATAACTGAAACTGTTGTTAATTACATTATTTTGTTCTTTATATGTACTCTATGCCAACAAGCCATATTCTCCAAATCAAACTTACATTTTAAAAAATTTTAAAAAGATTGGCTTCCAATTAGTTTTTACTTGCTAATTCCATGATTTAAAGCAAAATGTTGTTTTGCTGCCATTTTATTATAACTGCATTACACTGAACTTCCTGCATTATTCTCAGCATGAAATTAGAAGGCAACTTCTCAAAAGAATCTTATATTACATGATTAAATAAACACAATACAAGCATCACCCATTTTATAAATGCCAGACTTGCAAAGAACCCGTACATATAAATGGCTGCACCTGCTCTACCCACACCATGTGCTTTCTCTACCACGGAAGCCCCTGGAAAAGCTCAGGACTTTTAGAAAGAACGTGGAATCCTAAATAGCAGGGAGTTTTATAGAGAGGTGATCCAGCAGAGAGCCTACAGAATGTCTGCTTCTTACTCAAAAGCATCTCCCACTACACATTGCCAGAAGTTTTGTATATTTCTTTATCACTGTCTAATATTCTTCAAATTACAAATCTCTTTGAATTAACAGACTTCTTTAAAATGCAGATCTCTCCCAGAGAGGTAATTATTTTCCATTGCTCTTAATACCCAACTAATGTTGTCCAGAATGAAGGATTACCAAGCAGTAGCAGCAGCTGAACAGCAAAAGTAGTCATGATCATTGCAGTAGTAGTAGAAGCAAATATTTACTAAATGCCAGGTGCTGTGACAGGAGCTCTGTATGGATTGCCTCCTTTAATCCTCTCAAAAACCACAGAAAAGAAGTTCAGGGAGACAAAGTAGTAGCTCTCAAAGTGTGATCCCAGGACCAGCAGCATCAGTATAACCTAGTAATACAAATGCAAAATTCTCAGACCCCACCACAGACCTACTGAAATGGAAACTCTGGGAGCAGGGCTCAGAAGTCTGTTTTAACAAGTTCTTCAGATGATTCAGATGCTTGATAAAATTTGAGAACCACTAGGCTATGGATTCGTAGAAAAAGACCACATGCAGCATGCATAAATACACACACACTAAGTCGGTAAAAGCTCCCAACCTATTTTTAAAAAAATATAGAATCTGAGCATTAGATGAGTGGTCCCACAGAGCAGATGTGGCAGAAGTGCAGAAGTGGACTGCACATCCCAGAATCATTTGCAAGGCCCCAGAATCCCCAGTAGCAGCTACTAATGCCCACGTAAGTCATATCCAAAGAGTAAACTTTACACTGCACCGCAGTCCATTCTTTCAAAGAAACTCAATCTCTTCATTAAACATTCTCATTTGAGGGAAATGGGGGCTTATATTTCCTAGTTTTGGGGATAAATTGAAGGACCACATTCTCAGACCCAAGAGGAAAAGCTAAATTAGCTCTCAGGCTTCTCAAGTGATTTCTCTGTATTCAGTTAGCTGGAGTCCCAAAAGCTTATTACCCCACAGGTAATGCTAATAGTATCCTTATCATACACTGAAGCTCAGAGAGTTAACTAAGTAACCCAACAACCCACGTAAGAAATTGCAAAGCCTAAACAGCACAGGTGCAAAATTGCAAAGCCTAAACTAGAGAAACTCAAGACCAATTCCAAAATCTGATCATTAACTCACTCACTGATGAAGGAGGAAAGATAACTGGGTAATTTGTGAGCATGATGTATTTCATAGAGAGAGCAGTTTGTTGTCATGGCAGCTGTTTTAGGGTAGAATGAGACGGGTACTCAGCAAAAGTGGGAGGAGGAAAAAGGCTCAGAAGAATCTACCTAGTTCAAAACTTACCAGAGCCAATCCAATTCCATGAACAGTGAGAGGAGGTGACTCATGTTTCTCTCTCTAACACCACATGACTGTTGGCTCTTAAGACCCAGAATTCAGCCCTGTCCTATTGGTATAAAATTTCAAATAAATGTGCATCCTAGAGCTTTGGAGGAGTATATGGAGACCTGAATCAGCATTTAAAAATGCATGTAGGAAAAATATACTCTTGAGTTACCACCAAACAACCAAAAAATAAAGTTTCGGACACAGCCCATTCCTAAAGTCTGCATATTTCATTGTCTATTTCATTCTAAATTTATGCATTATTTATGCTGGCATTTCTCATAATCCTCCACCGGTTTTTTTTTTTCCATATTGACCTTCCAGAAAGACTCTCTACACTGCTCTGGGGTCCAGGTGACTGACCTCCATCCTTTATCTGTCCTCCCTGGCCCTCCAGTTTCTGGTTGGGTTCAGCAAATGGAAAGCAGTTGCAGATCACAAAATGGGAGGACTACCAGTATTTATTCCCCCATCCCTCCATGCCAGTTTGACAATAGCTGTGTTACCTACAGCCACAGCTCCTGGGAGACAACCCCTCTTCCAAGGCTATCGTGCTCACGAAAGCCTGGTAACAGCTCCCTCCAGTTTCACCTTCTGGTTGTTCACAGCTTTCCCTTTTCCCAGTCCCTGTGCACTTCACCATATCCTGGTCATCCCCTACATCCTGCCCACACCTTTGTAAATATTCTCATCATGAACTGTCCTCAGAGTGGGTCATCTGCTTCCTGCTGAGATCCAGAGTGTTGCAGACCACAACTACGGATTTATAGCCATGATGGTCTTTCTATCAGATCACTATTAGCTTTTATTTTTTAATGAATCTTCTTTCAATATGCCAGTTTGCATCACATTGCCAGTTTCAAAAGTCATATCACTCCATAAAGACTCTGTATTTCACCAAAAAAATGCATTTGTATAGTAGTGCTCAAAATGTATAGTAAGTGCTCAAAATTGTATAGTAAGTGCTCAAAATTGTATAAGTGCTCAAAATGGCAAATATTATTATCATTATCATTGTTGTTATCAGTAAATTAGGAGAACCAAAAGCAATGGACATAACTTAGAGAATGGCAGATTCTGAATTAACATAAACTTTTTAATAACTATAGATTAATAAAATACTCATAAATAAAATTTATAAAGCACGTTTTTTTTGTTTGTGGTCTCATATTATCTTTGGAAGTATCATAAGAGGTAGGTATGTTATTAGCTTCTTGTGCAGGTGTGAAAATGAAGACTGAGCACGCATGTAAGGGTTTACCCAAAGCAGAGCTATTGAATGTTGGAGCTAGCAATGAAATCTTACTCTAGAGCCAGGTTCTGCCCTCACCACCCATCTGTAAGTCACAAGGGGCAGCTGATATAGGTGTGGGGAGTAAAACAGATTGTCCAGGCCACCATGCTTGGATGGCACTCCCTTATTCATCTACCCCAACCTGCCCACCTGAGTCGCAGTTACCTGTGACTCTGGTTTGTCATATTGTAAAATCTTCCTCTGACAAGAAAAGATAAAGTAAAATGGAGGTAAGTTAGTGCTACATTACATAATCAAGCATGTGATGACTCGGGTTGGTAAGGACTGAAGCAAAGAAGGGGAAGCATATGATGGAGTCATGATGATATATATACTTCTTAAATATTTTACCACTGCTGAAAGTCACCTGGGAGAGAGTGAGTAATTCATAACAAACAACCCAGCACAGTGGATAGTGGGGAAGTGCACAAAACAACAGTAAGCTACTGCCTCTTTTCATCTTGAATCTTTCTAAATAACAGTGGAAAATAGCTTCATGGGTAATGATGCAAAATTGATTGAATGGGCTGTTCTTCATACTGGTTGATTCCCTGTGTCTACATTTCCAAACTTTAACGAGAGCCTCAGAAATTATGTTGCATACTATAAAATTTATGTTTGGCAAATAATTATTGGAAAGAGTAATAGCTTTAGCCTTAGTAAACACATGGCATTCAGAGGAAAAATACTTGGTGCTCAGCCTAACATTTTATTTTGTTAATATAAATAATGTATTAACAAGTGAATAACCTGGATTTGATCCAAACCACTCTACTGTAAGTGCTTTGCTAAAACTCACCAATGGTATTTACTTCTATAAACAACAGCCATAATTGGAATAGTTTTCTAGATACATCAGTTTATATCTTATGACAAATATTCTTTT
>NW_016107585.1:1966275-1968211 GCF_001604975.1 Cebus imitator | reverse complement strand
CTATTATTGTGTAAGGGTCCAAGTCTCTTTGTAAGTCTTATATATCTGGGTATTTCTGTATTGGGTGCATATATGTTTAGGATCTTTAGCTCTTCTTGTTACATTGATCCTTTTATCTTTATGTAATATCTTTCTTTGCTTCTTTTGATCTTTGTTGCATTGAAATCTATTTATTGAAATAAATAAATAGAAAGCAGGAGTTGCAATTTTTGCTGATAAAATAGATTTCAATGCGACAAATATTCTTTTAAAGATCTTTATCATTGCAAGCCTTTTAGAGGAACCTTTAAATTAGATGGTGAGAGTGGTGTCTGACCACCCCTGCTGTGGTACAAAAGAAAGAGCTCAGAGTTCAGGCCTGATCTGAGTCTCGAAAAACCTGTAGGTTTGGAGCTAATGGAATAAAGAGGAAGAAGACTCTCCAAATTGTGTATGGTGAAATGCTGGCGATGGAAACTGAGGAAGACTGGAATCTGGAAGAGGCTGCTAGACCTCTTTGTTTACCTATAACTGGCATACTCCATCCAATCAATACTCCATCCAGTCATGAGAAGGCTGGATAAGTATTTAAATTAAGGCAACATGGAGTACCAGAAAGAGCACAGCATCCAAAGTGAAAAACACCAGGCTTCAAGTTTTGGCACCTCCAATTAATAGTTAAATGCCCTTGCAAGTTTCTTAATCTTTGTAGGTCTATTTCCTCATCCACAAATAGCAGTAAATACATCTTCCTCATGATACTCTTGACAAAATGAGGAAATGTGTGTGAAGAGCCCAATATGGTGTGGGACAAGAAGTATATCCTTAGTATATTGTGGGTGTAGTTATTGCTGTTATGTTCTAAGTATGGATTGTCCCCAGATTTGGCCAGTGACAAAGTACAAGTTTCCTGGGAGACTTGTTTCTTCTGTGGATTTTCCATCTGATGCACTGCTTTATGCACTATTGAACATTATATGGATTTGGAATGTCAAATGAATACAGTTTTTGCCTTTGGAGGTCTTCTAGTTGAAATGACACCAATACACACATTTGCTGATAGATGCTCACAAATGTAGCCAACAACTCCAGCTAGATGGATGATGAAAGCCACCTAGGAGAGAGTGTCTCCACCTAGTAGTTAAATCCCCTTGAGTAAGTTTACTAAGCTTTGTAGGTCTGTCTCCTCATCTGCAAAGGGAAAAGGCAGTACGAACATTTTCCTCGTGAAGTTCTTGAGGATTAAGATGAGAGAATACGTATGGCAACTAATAAATGCCAGATTCTTAGAATTCTTCCTGCGCATGTCCCGGCTGATGTTTTCTACAATATTGAACTTTATATTCTACAATATTGAAACTTTATATTTATGATTGTGAGGCCTCCCCAGCCATGTGGAACTGTGATCTCCTATTTTCTTCTTCTGGATCAATTAATTCCATTTTAAATCACACATGATAAGTGCCATCAAGTAGTAAGTGATAGTAGACACACTTATACTAACAAGGAAGTTGAGAAATTAAATTCTAGGGCATTCAGGTGAAACTGGTACATCATAGCTACCTGAAAATTATTTTATTGTGTGGATATACTATTGTTTGTGTATCCTTTCATTAACTGATGAACATACATGTTCTCATTATGTTTGTCATGTTTTTGGCTACTATGAACAATGCTGCAATGATCATTTGTGTACATGGTTTTGTGAGGGCATGTTTTCAATTATCTTGAGCATATAAATATACCCAATTACCTTGGTTATACAGATACCCATTTGATCTTGGTTATCTTATTTGTTGGTATGCAATTATTCATATTTCTCCTTTATAATCCTTTTATTTCTGTAAATTATCCCTTTTTTCAACCTTGATTTTAGTCATCTAAGTCTTCTCTTTTTTTTTTTTTTTTTTTTTTTTTTTTTTTTTTTTTTTTTTTTTTTTTTTTTTTTTTTTTTTTT
>NW_016107585.1:1964056-1965718 GCF_001604975.1 Cebus imitator | reverse complement strand
AAGAACCAGCTTCTGGCTTTGTTGATTTCCTCTGTTGTTTATGTATTCTGTATTTCATTTATTTCCACTCTAATCTTTATTATTTCCTTTTTTATGTTTGCATCAGATTTAGTTTGCTCTTATTAATCTAGTTTTTTAAAACCGCAAGTTAAGCTACTGATTTAAGATCTTTCTTCTTTGTTAATATAGGCATTTACAGTTATAAATCTCCTTCTAAGCGTTGCTTTATCTGAATCCCATAAATTTTATTATGTTGTGTTTTCTTTCATTCATCTCAAAGTATTTTCTAATTTCCCTTGTAATTTCTTCTTTCATCCATTAAGAGTGTGTTGTTTGATTTCCACATATTTGTAAATTTCTCAAATTTCCTTTTGTTGTTTATTCCACCGTTCATTGTATTGTAGTCAGAGAACATAAATTATATTATTTCAGTCCTTTTAAATATATTAATATTTGATTTATGGCCTAACATATGGCCTATCCTAAATAATACTCCATATGCACTACAAAAGAATATATATCCTGCTGTTGTAAAATTGTTTATTTCTCTTTTCAAGTCTATCACTTTTTTCTTCATGTAATTTGGAGCTCTATTGTTAGATGCATATAAATCTATATTGTTATGTTTGCTTTCTTGACTTGTTGATCCTTTTACCATATAAAGAGTTTTTTCTTTGTCTCTAGTAACAATTTTTTTAATCTGGTAACAATTTGTTAAAAAAATTTATAGCCACTCCAGCTCTTTTTTGGTTTCTGTTGCATGGTATGTTCTTTTCTGTCTTTTACTTTCAACCTGTGTTTTTTAATCTAGATTATCTCTTGTAGGCAACAGTAATATGCAGTTGCATTACGTCTTTTTATTCATTTTCCCATCCTCTGCCTTTTGATTGAAATGTTTACTCATTTACATTTAACGTAATTATTGATAAAAGTAAGATTTATGTCTACCATTTTGCTTTTTGGTTTCTATATTTTATGTCTTTTTTTTTTTGTCTATTCATTTATTTGTAACTTCTTTTTCTGGTTTGAAGTTGCAATTATGTTACAAACTTTAAAATAGGGACATTATCCTGGATTAAGCAGCTCTTAAAAGTAGAAGCAGAAGGCAGAAGGATAAATCAGTGACCTCTGAGGAGGAGGAAGAGGCAGAAGGGATTTGAAGTACCGACAAACCAGAAACTTGGTAGCTTATAGCAATACAAGGTTATGCTCTTACAGTTGTGTTAGAAGTATGACATGGATCTCACCAGACTAATATAGAAGTGTTGGCACAGCTGCATTCCTTTCTGGAGTCTTGATAATGGTTTAGATGTTGATGCCTCTAAGTCTCATGTTGAAATGTGATCCCCAGTGTTGGAAGTGGAGCTTGGTGTGAGGAGTTGGGATCATGGGGGCAGATCCCTCATGGCTCCAATAGTGAAGTTCAGGTTGTTTAAGGATGCGTGGCACCTCCCTCCTCTCACACACACATTCTCCCTTGCTCCTGTTCTCACCATGTGAGATGCCTGCTCCCCCATTACCTTCCACCATGATTATAAGCTTCCTGAGGGCTCTCCAGAAGCCAAGTGCATGCCAGTGCCCTGCTTGTATAGCCTGCAGAACCATGAGCAGATCAAACCTCTTTTTTTTTTAATATAAACTTCTTTTTTTTTTTTAATGTGG
>NW_016107585.1:1915163-1959406 GCF_001604975.1 Cebus imitator | reverse complement strand
CAGAGTTTCTGGTTGCTGTTCTTTTGTGGGGGTGGGGCCAGCCGAGCCTGATCACCTGGCTCCCTGCCTCAGAGCCTTTTTTAAGTTGGTGTTCCAGTCGCCTGTTGAAGAGGCGCCGGGGTCTGTTTGTTTTCCCCTGCGGACACTCACTGCTCTGGCTTAAACAGCGGCACTGAGGTTTGTGGCGATTTTTTTTGTTTTTTTCCCCTGGAATCTACTGTCCTGGTTCCCTGCTCAGTCCCCTTTTTGAACCAGCGTATGGGCGACTTCCCGTGGCTCCAATCGCCAGCCTAAAGGGCCCCCGGACTGGTGTATTTTGTACGGAGAACCGCGGCTCTGGGGTGCCGACAAAGCAGCCGCGCGGGGCAAGGCAGCAGTGCCGGCCGGCACAGCCGTGCTGGCCGAAACAGCCGCGCTGGCGACCGTGGAGCACCTCTGCCCGGGAATTTCCTAGTCTGTGGGCAATAAAAACGCGGCGTCCACTCACCCTCTGCGCTTTCACTGGGAGCTGCAATCCTGAGCTGTTCCTAAACGGCCATCTTGGATCCTACCTCTAAACTTCTTTTATTATCCTGTCTTAAGTATTTCTTTACAGCAATGCAAAAACAGCCTAATACAAGTCTCTAGGAAAAAAAATCTATTTATTTCCCCATTCAGGTTGTTCACAGAATTCAGTGCCTTGTAGCAGTAGAACTGAGTTCCCTGTTTTCTTGCTGGCTACCAGCTAAGAGCCATTCCCAGCTTCTCTATGTTGCCGAAATTTTTTTGGCTTATAGCCCCCTTCCTCCATCTTCAAAGCCAGCAATGGTGGATCAAGTTCCTCTCACACTTAAAATCCCTTCTTCCTCCTCAGATGTCACTTATCTACCCTTCTGCCTTCCGCTTTTACTTTTAAGAGCTGTTTAATCCAGGCTAATGTCCCTATTTTAAAATTTGTAACATAATTGGAACTTCAAATTTTCTTTTTCTACATGACATATACATATTCCAGGGATGCGGCATATCTTGGGTGGGTTATGGAAGAGGGACATGATTCTGCTTACCTCACTAGAGATCAGATAACTTATGGACAAAGTTAGCAAGAAGAAGAACTGGAACTATAATGTAGTCCTTCTCCAGTGCTCTTTTCAACACATTTCTGATGCACAGTAATGTAATAATGTAACCACCAAACTGCCTGTATAATCCCTCAGGGACATTTTGGCCAATCTGCCACTTTTGAGACTAAAATGATAAACTGTTACAGCTGAAGGCACCTCAGTCCAGTCCCATTATTTCCCAGGTGAGAAAAACGAGGCCCAGGGAAGTTAAGGTCCCACCCTCAGTTCCCAGAAAACTCAGAACGCAGCTTCTCCTGACTTCCAGTTTAAATTATTTTTTCCTGACTTCCAGTTTATATGATTTTTATTATAATTTTTTAGTTAAACATATATTCTCACAAGACACATCATCTACTTAAATTAACCTTATACTACTTAACTCTTAACAGCCAAGCAAAACTTGGCCCATAAACTTACATTATCCCTGTACTGTTAACCACTTCCACCTACCTATGACTCTGTAACTTCATCCCAATTTAATTTTGTTTCTTACAACTGCTTGAGCCTTTATATAAACACAAATTTTTATACAGATTCCACGTCACAAAAGGATCAAAGCAGAAAGACTATATCTATTTCATTTATTTTCTGTGTGCTGATTGATGATTATTAAATCCCACCCAGAACAAATTCATTTATGATTTCTCTAAATTATATCTAAGGTTACTTATAACAAGCCAGAGAAATATATAGAGAAAAAGGCTGCTCATACCATTGCTCCACACTCCACCCTGAGTCAATCCTGTAAATTCTACTGGCTCTGAGATGGAAAGTAGTAGGAGGGCCACTTTATTGAAGCTACTACATTTAGACCTGTCCTGACTAGATCATGCTAGACCTATATTACAGTCCGTTTTCAGTCACTTGCACTTACAGAGCAGAGGCATATGGAACTCAAATGCCATTTCTGTTAAACTTCACATTTTATGATTTTTTATACCATACTAACATGTGTTTTTCTCTAGGCTAGAAATAAAATCAATATTTATGGAGCAAGAGACACTGGTGGCAGCCTAGTTTCCCATCCCTAGCCTGCTCAGTCCCAGCCCCACCCATGACACACCTTTCTGCCCCTCTAAAATCAGCTAGGGTTCATTTATGATTAGTTGTCCTCCTTGGCACTTGTTGATCCCCTTGCTTATTATGCCCCATAAAAATTGGCTACATCTTGGACAACCTCCTCACATCCCAGCAGATTTCTCTAAAACCAGAATCAACAAACTTGAGACCCAATGCCTTTCCTGCAGGACACTTTAAAATGTCTCTGTACACTTACTCGGTCCCATTTTCTTCTCTTCCTCCTCAAAAGAACTGACATCTTTCTTCCTGTGCAATGCTATGAACATTGCATATTCACTTCATTCCCATCCATTCATATCCATCACTTGCATATTCACTTCATTACCATCCATTCCCCCACCACCACCTTTTTTTAGACAGAGACTAACTTTGTCACCAGGCTGGAGTGCAGTGATGAGATCTGGGTTCACTGCAATCTCCACCTTCAGGGTTCAAGCAATTCTTCTGCCTCAGTCTCCCAAGTACTGGAACTGCAAGTGCACACCACCAAGCCCAGCTAATTTTTGTATTTTTGTAGTAGAGATGGGGTCTCACCATGTTGGCCAGAATGTTCTTGATCTTCTGACCTCATGATCTGCCCTCCTCGGCCTCCCAACATGTTGGGATTACAGGTGTGAGCTACTGCGCCCAGACGATTTCCCTTTTTTTTTTTTGAGACAGAATCCGGTTCTGTGCCCAGGCTGGAGTGAGGTGGCATGATCTCAGTTTGCTGCAACCTCCACCTCCCAGGTTCTAGAAATTCTTGTGCCTCTAGAGATTCTCATGCTATACCCTGTAATTATAATACTTTAACTGTCATGTAACCCTGTAAAGCACAAAGTTATTAGAAGACATCATCATAATACTCATCTTGTAATCATACCTCTCTTGAAAAATATTTTTAAAACCTGCTTAATAAAAATCTATGAAATTTAAACAAATAACAATTATTCCCTAAAAGCCACAATTTGGAGGCATCACACTACCCAACTTCAAACTATACAACAGGGCTACAGTATCCAAAACAGCATGGTACTGATCCAAAAAAATAGACACATAGACCAATGGAACAGAATAGAGATCTCAGAAATAAGGTTGCACACCTACAACCATCTGATCTTTGACAAAGCTGACAAAAACTAGTAATGAGGAAAGGACTCCCTAGTCATTAAATGGTGCTGGGATAACTAGACAGCCATATGCAGAAGATTGAAACTAGACCCCTTCTTTATACTATAAACAAAAATCAACCCAAGATGGATCAAAGACTTAAAAACAAAACCCAACATTATAAAAACCCTGAAAGACAACCTAGGCAATACCATTTACAAACTATACATCTTACAAAGGTCTACTATCCAGCATGTATAACGAACTTAAACAAACTTACAAGAAAAAAACTAACAGCCTCATTTGAAAAGTAGGCAAAGGACATGAACAAACACTTTTCAAAAGAAGACATACATGCAACTAACAAACATAGAAAAAAGGTCAGCATCACTCATCACTAGAGAAACGCAAATCAAAATCATAATGAGATACCATCTCACACCAGTCAAAATGGTTATTACTAAAAAGTCAAAAAATAACAGGTGCTGTCAAGGTTGTAAGGAAACAGGAACACTTATACACTGTTGGTGGCAGTGTAAATTGTGGAAAACAGTATGTTGATTCCTCAAAGACCTAAAAACATAACTGCTATTTGAACCCAACACCCCATTACTGGGTATATACCCAAAGGAATATAAAGCATTCTACCATAAAGACATATGCACAGATATGTTCATTGCAGCACTGTTCACAACAGCAAAGACATAGAGTCAAACTAAATGCCCATCAGTGATAGACTGGATAAAGAAAATGTGATACATTTACACCATGGAATACTATGTCGCCATAAAAAATGAGGTCATGTCTTTTGCAGGAACAGGGATGGAGCTGGAGTCCATTAACCTTAGCAAAAATAATGCAGGAACAGAAAACCAAATACTGCATGTTCTAACTTGTAAGTGGGAACTAAATGATGGGAACACATGGACACATAGAGGGGAACAACACACTCTGCAACCTACTGGAGGGTGAAGGTGGAAGGAGGGAAGGGGCCAGGAAAATAACTAAGGTACTAGGCTTGATACTTGGGTAATGAAATCATCCGTACAACAAACACTCATGACACAGGCGTACCCGTATTACAAACCTGCACATGTACCCCTAAACTTAAAAGTTAAACAAAAGGCACAGTTAGAATTACTTATTTTTGTAACATCAAAATCCTTAGACATAAGAAAAATCAGAGGAGACTTAGAAAAATTAAAATTATGGAGAGGAACTAAAGGAAAGTAAATGTCTGCTGCTCCTCCCCATCCTGTTTCTTAGGCCATTTGGGCAATCAGCTTGCAATACTAATCATATCTGAGTTCTGTTAATTCTAGTCATAGAACAAAAAGTAAGTGGAAAAAAAGCTTTTTCTAGAAAATGAAAGGGAATTGAAAAATGGCATAAGTATTGATAACTTCTAAAAATGGGGTATGTACAGAGAAATGTGGGTGATTCAAGTTAACAAAAATATATGAGTTTCAGGATTGAGCGCCAAGTCCCAAGTCATTAGTGTCGCCCACTATGAAGTTCATTTGTGAGCTACAGTATTTGGATGCCTCCTCAACCACATATACACAGCATTACTGAGTCAGCTGTAATGACTAATATGAAAGAAATATAGGCTTTAGTGTCAGACAGTCTGGGTTCAAATCATCGTTCTGTAACTTACTAGGCACATAATATGTGACCTTGGGCAGAGCTCAGGCTCTTCACCTGCATAAAGGAGTTAATATCAACTTCAGAATATGGTTGTTAGAATTAAATGAGATAATGTATGATGCACCTAACATGATTTCCTTCTCCTCTTTGAAAAGCTTAGCCTGGGAAATGACAGTTCCTGACAGTAGAGGGTTAATAAGGAGACGTTATTCTAAGCTACTGGTTTGGGTATAGGCATCCTGTCCCAGACAGCCCATCAGCCCCACTAATGGGATTAAAACAGTTACGGCCTTTTCCTCAGTCACATAATGATTTCTGGACAGCCTGAGAGGTCCATTATCTGCAGTCCATACTTCTGCTCTGTCTGGCCATAATGACTTCTTAGCACAACAGAAGGGTCGCGGTCTTCCACTTCCTGCTGCACCACTGTGCAAAGGACCCTTGCTGAAGTCAAAGACAAATTGTCCATCCCACCACAGACACCAATGGTCTGTGAAATGCTGCCCACCGACTGCCACAATAGCTCCTGGGAAGTTGTCCTCTAAGGCAAAGGTGCCCTCAAAGGAGTTTCCTGGGGGAAAGTGAACATGACAGATGAGTGCTTTCCGGTGAGAAAGTGAGATCCCAGCATCCCCAGAGGGCATCTGAGGTTGATGTCGAGGTGCCAGGAACCTCCCCAGCCTCTGAGTTGCTGTCTCATCCCACTTGGTTCTTACAAGCTGCCTGCAGAGCCCAAGGGCAAGAAAAACTAACACATTTTAAAAGACCCCACAAAACTCTGATTTAAAAAATCAGTGCTTAGATGTGATAATTAACTTAGGTTCCCATTAAGATTTTTTCTTTCTGTATTCTCTGTATTCTTTATCTTACTGTTTTTATCTTATTATATACAAGTTGCCTCAAATCCTGTTTATAAGTAGGCAAGATATAAATCCCAAATAAGTAAAACAAATGTGATAATAAATTAAAGGACTTATACCAGGCTTGAGCAGATCCCAAAAGAATTGTTAGCATTAACAAGGAGGGAACATCTCATTCAAATTAAGAAAGATATAACTCATTCTGCATTGTGATTTGTCAAATGAATGCTAATGTAAGACTCAGAATGAAAGGAAAAGAATGCACTTGGCTGTGGTAATAAAATGGATATAAATAAATTTTTAAAACTGATTTGAACATAGAAGAAGAACTTTCTACTACAATTAGACAGCTACTTAGAAAATATTCTCAACTGACTGTTGAATTCAAGGTAAATATCAAATTTACTAAATATTATCTCATTTTGATTTAGCAAACAAACTGTAAAGTTTTAAAACATTTACCTGCTGAAGTTGTATCAAATGCTGATTCAGTTTAAATGTACATTGTTACAACCATTTTGGAAAGCAATCTGGCATCATGTTGTAAGTGCCTAAAAATGTTCATTCCTTTTCTGAGAATCTATCCTAAAAAATAAATCCCAAATTCAGTAAGAAATTGTACAGAATGACACAATTACATAAATTATGTCATATCTATGTGATGAAATAGCATTAATCCTTAAAAATTTTTAGTTAATACAGGAAAAAAACTGAAAATAGAATTTAAAGTGTATGTACATTATAAGATCAACTATGTAAAACAGAGAGAAGTACCAAAAAATAGTAGTAACTAGAGTTATGGAAAATTTAATTTTATTAAAAACATATTTCTAACATATTCAAGTTGTCTATATGAGTACATAGTATATTTATCATCTGGAAAAATAATATTTTATTTGTGAAAAATAAGTAAATGGGATTAGTCTGCCAAAGGAAAAAAAAATCACTTTTTACTGATTGACATAACCTATGCAGTCTTGGTCACCAGGCATTCCGGATTCAGAAAAGGAATCACCAAACAGAGGAAAGGGAAGTAAGCCAGGAGTGTGAGGGACCCGGTTGGAAGGATCTCCCCACCCCGAGTGCTGGCCCCAAAATGGATGATCAGTTCCAAATCACTGTGTCCCACAGGGTGGGGTGAACTTACATCTGAGCCAGAGAGTCTGATTTGGTCAGTAGAGCAGCAGCATTGCTCATAACATGAGTGAAACTCCAAAAAAAAAAAAAAAAAAAAAAAATCAAACAATTGAAACTGACCGGAAATGACACATGATATAATAGTAGGCAAAGATATGAAAAGTTGTTTTCACTATAGTACATCTGTTCCAGAAGCTAGAAGAAAGATTGAACATACTAAAGGGAAATGTGGAAGATTTTTAAAGGCCTAAGTCAAAATTCTAGAGATCAACACTACAAGATCTGAAAAGAAAAATTCTGGAATGGATTAACAGTTTATTAGACATTGCAGAAAAAAAGATTAGTGAACTTAAAGGCACAGTAGTAGAAACTTTACAATATAAAATTCAGAGAGAAAAATCAAGGCAGCAAAAAAGAAAAAGAAAAAAGAACAGAACCTCACTGAGCTGCAGCACAACTTTGAGTGGCCAATATACATGCAATTGAAGTCACCAAAAACAGGAAAGAGAATGAGACAGAAAAGTATCTAAAAAAGTAATGAACAAAATTTTTTCAAATCTGATGAAATCCATAAACCTTACAAATACCGATACTCCTCAACTTACAATGAAATTATGTCATGGTAAACCCATCATAAGCCAAAAATATTCTAAGTTGAAAATCCACTTAATACCAGGATAAACCCATCGTAAAGTCAAAAAATTACAAGTCAAACCATTATAAGTCAGGTACCAGCTGTAATTCAAAAGCAATTCAACAAACCATAAGCACAAGAAAAATGAAAAAGACTATACCAAGGCACATTATAATTAAATTACCTCAAATTGCTATTAAAGAATAAACATTTTAAAGCATTCAGAAAAGAAAAAACATGTACACAAGAACAAAGATAAGGAAGACAGCAAATTTCTTGTTAGAAGCAATACAAACCAAAGAGAATGAAAATAATAATATCTTCCATGTACTTCTAAAATATCAGTCTAGAATCCTATAAACAGTAAAAATAACTATTCAGAAAGAAAACAAAGACTTCTTCAGACATGCAAAAACTTATACCAGGATAATTATACCAGATAGAAATTTGAATCTACACAAAAAAAGAGAGCACCAGATATATAGAGATTAACATAAAAGAAGACTTTCTTATTTCTAATCCTCTTTAAAAATAATTGACTGCTTAAAGCAAAAATGAAGTGATGTATTGTTAGGTTTATAATGTATATAGAAATAAAATGTAAGACATAAATGACACAAAGTCTAGAAATGAAGAAGTGGAAGTATACTGTTATAAAGTTTTTATACTATAAGTAAGGTCTGGCATTCAATATGAAAGTTATGGCATCTCTAATTTATCTCTGTAAACCCTAGAAATCAATCATTAAATTAACAAAGCTTTATAGACAAAAGTATAACAAAGGAGATAAAATTGAGTCATAATATTTAATCCAAATGGAGGTAAATTAAGACAACAAATTAAAATAAAGAAGAGATGAGAAAATAGACAAAAAGTCAAGGTGGTAAATTTAAAGCCAGCTGCAGTAATAATCACACTAAACATAAATGGCCTAAATCCTCCAATTAAGAGGTAGCAATTGTCAGACTGGCTTAAAAATCAGGAGTCAAATATAAAGTCACAAACAGGTTAAAACTAAAAGAATTGGGGATATAGCATGTTAACACTGATTAAAAGAAAGTTGAAGTGGCCATATTAATATCAGACATAGTAAATATTCTTGCTTTTTAGAGCAAACAATACTAACAGTAATAAGCAGGATCATTTTCTGCTGATAAGAGGGTCAATTCATTAAATGGATATAACAATTATAAATGTGTAGGAACCTAATGACAAACTCCAAAATGTAAGAAACAAAAACTAATAAAATCACAAGGAGAACTAGACAAATCACAATCGTAGGCAGAGATTTCAAAAGTCTCTTTCAATAGCTGATAGATTTTATGAACAGAAAATTAGTAAGGATATTAAAGGCTTGACACAGACTGGCAACCAATTGACATAAGTGAAAATTACAGATCACTGTACCCAACACCAACAGAATTACTTTTATGTTCACACAAAACATTTACAAAATGAGCCCATAATCTCTGGGACATAAATCAAGTCTTAATAAAATTTAAAAGCGTATTAGTTTGTTGTCAGGCTGCTAATAAAGACATACCCAAGACTAAGTAATTTATGAAGGAAAGAGGTGTAATTACTCACAGTTTAGCATGACTAAGGAAGTCTCAGGAGACTTATAATTATGGCAGAAGGTGAAGGGGAAGCAAAGAACCTTCTTCACAAGGTGGCAGGAAGGAGAAGTACTCAGTGAAGGGGGAAAGAGCCCCTTATAAAACCATCAGATCTTGTGAGAGCTCACTCACTATCATGAGAACAGCATGGAATAAACTGCTCCCATAATTCAACATGTGGGGATTATAATTCAAGATAAGATTTGGGTAGGGACACAAAGCCTTAACCATATCATTCTACCCCAGTGCCTCTCAAATGTCACATCCCTTTCACATTTCAAAACCAATCACGCCTTCTGAACTATCCCCCAAAGTCTTAATTCATGACAGCATTAACCCAAAAGTCCAAATCCGAAGTCTCATCTGAAACAAGGCAAGTCTCTTCCATCTATGAGCCTGTAAAATCAAAAGCAAATTAGTTACTTCCTAGATATGATAGGAGTACAGGTACTAGGTCAATATACCCATTACAAATGGGATAAATTGGCCAAAACAAAGGGGCTACAGGCTCCATGCAAGGCTGAAATCCAGCCAGGCAGTCAAATCTTAAAACTCCAAAATGATCTTATTTGACTCCATTTCTCACATCCAGATTACACTGATGCAAAAGGTAGGTTCCCATGGCCTTGGGTAGCTCTGCCCCTGTGGCTTTTCAGGATGCAGCCCCCTTCCTGACTGCTTTCACAGACTGGATTTGAGTGTCTGCAGTTTTTCCAGGTGCACAGCTTGTGGATGTATCACTCTGGGGTCTGGAGGATGGCAGTCCTCTTCTCACAACTCTACTAAGTAGTGCCCCAGTGGGGACTCTGTGTGAGGGCTTCCACCCCACATTTCCCTTCTACACTGCTCTAGCAGAGGTTCTCCATGAGGGCTCCACCCCTGCAGCAAACTTCTGCCTGGACATCCAGGCATTTCCATACATCCTCTGAAATCTAAACAGAGATTCCCAAACCTCTATTCTTGATATCCATGTACCCACAGGCCCAACACCATGTGTAAGCTACCAAGGCTTGGGGCTTGCACCCTTTGAAACAACAGCCCCAACTATACCACAGCCCCTTTTTGGAATGGCTAGGATGAAGAGCACCAAGTTCCTGAGGCTGCTCTTGAATAGAGCAGTGGGGCTTTAAGCCCAGCCCACAAAAATATTTTTTTCTTCTAGGCCTCTGAAAGGGACTGCCATGAAGACCTCTGACATGCCCTGGAGTCATTTTCCTCATTGTCTTGGTGATTAATATTTGGCTCCTTGCTACCTGTGCACATTTCTGCAGCAGGCCTGAATTTCTCAGAAAATGAGTTTTTCTTTTCTGTCATATTGTCAGGCTGAATATTTTCTAAATTTTTAGGCTCTGCTTTCCTTTTAAACATAAGTTCCAATTCCAAATCATCTGTTTATAAATACATAAAACTGAATGCTTGTAAGAGCACCCAAGTTACCCCTTGAACACTTTGCTGCTTAGAAATTTCTTTCACCAGATATCCTAAATCTTATCTCTCAATTTCAAAATTCCACAGATCTCTAGGTCAGAGGCCAAATGCCACCAGTCTCTTTGTTAAAGCATAGCAAGAGTCACCTTTGCTCCAGTTCCCAACAAGTTCCTCTTCTCCATCTGAGACCATCTCGGCCTGGATTTTATTGTCCATATCATTATCAGCATTTTAACCAAAACCATTCTCTAGGAAGCTTCAAACTTTCCCACATCTTCCTATTTTCTTCTGAGCCCTCCAAACTGTTCCAGCCTCTGCCTGTTGCCAAGTTCCAAAGTCACTTCCACATTTTTGGGTATCTTTATAGCAGCACCCCACTCTCTGTGGTACCAATTTACTATATTAGCATTTTTCATATGGCTGTAAAGGACTGCCTGAGACTGAGTGATTGATAAAGGAAAGGGGTTTAGCTGACTCACAGTTCAGCATGGCTGGGGAAACTTCAGGAAACTGACAATCATGGCAGAAGGTGAAGAGGATGCAGGGCACCCTCTTCACAAGGCAGCAGGAAGGAGAAGTGCTGAGCAAAGTGAAGAAGAACTCTTTATAAAACTATCAGATCCCACTTGAACTCACTGGCTATCATGAGAACAGCATAAGAGAAACCACCACCATGATTCAATTACATCCACCTGGTCTCTCCCTTGACACATGGGGATTCTAAGGATTACAATTCAAGATGAGGTTTGGGTGGGTACACAAAGCTAACCATATGAAAACCTGAAAATGTCATAAAATGAGTAGAAAAATCATAGAAAATGCCTATAAAGCAGAATCCTTGCAGACAGATTATAGCTACCTAATTTTGTCTGGGCAACAGAGTATACCATCAGCGGATGAATCCAATGCCAAGTTCAATTAAAGGTTATACCAACATATAGGCATTTTAAGACCTGGTTGAATTTCTTTCAGATTCTAAAGCCATACTGACTTATCTGATTGTTAAATCACCTAGAAAATCTAAAATAATGACACTGACCAACAGGAAGAATTTACAACTACACCATATGAAAACTTGATTATATGTTTGCCTACTTAGGTTCAAAAAGAGCAAGTGCAACTGGCTTTTCCCACCAGCTTTCCAAAAGTGTAAAATTTTTATACTCATATAAATATGGAAGAAAAAAGAGACAAGAGCACATGAATAAAACAACTGGAAAGTTTATTTTATAACAGAAGGAATAGAAATCATGTCCTATCTAAAACATAAACGGAACATTTAAACTTTCAACTATGACTGAAATCTATAAAGTTGTAGTCAGGTCTACCATTGGCAAACCACAAGTACTTTATGTGACACAGGCACAGAGGCACAACAATCCTTCACACTTGGAATACTAGGCCTGACTGCTGATGTAATGGGGAACAATGATTAAACTATCAATCAAACATATTTTTTAAATGTGTTGCATGTCATAGCCAGAGATTTCAAACTCAGGGCAAAATCTGGTGTTAGTTACAACAGAAATAAATTGGGTGGTCTCTTGGTACACAGATGATCACAAAATCAGCATAATGTGGAAATCAATTCAAGGACTATTTTCTTCATCTCTGCTCATGAAGATTCCAAATTAATAAAAGTATTGTTGCAGATTTACAAGCCATGGCTCTGCAAAGTGTTTTATGCTATTCTCTAGGTTATTTACTATGTTACCATGTTTCAAAGCAAAATCATTTAAGTGAGTTTCATTATTTTTCTGTACCTAAATATCTTTAGTTTTTAAACAATTGAATTCCTGGTTATTTTTTCCAGATGCACAGCACTTCCAAAATTTAAGAACAACAACAACAACATTTCATCCCAGAACCATCTGGAAAGCCAGAAGAAATGGGGTTGGACTCAGTGCCAATTCTCTCTAGAGCCTATTTTATGCTCACTCACATCCAATTGAACATCCTTCCCTATATGGGAATGTTTAATTGAAATATTACAAGATCCCATGTGATCGCTTCCTCCTCAAGTTTGTTTCCAGGGAAAACTCTTTCTCTGTACTTAAATGTTGTAGACTGCATATCAGAAAAGGAAAGCACATATGATTCTCTTTATGTTGCAGCTGCCAGAAACCAAATCCAAATTGTCTTGCCTGAGTATCATAATCTGTTTGGCCTTGGTGCCTAAAAGGAGGGGAATTTTCTTTCTGAAATATGACCTGTTTCTTAGCAGGTATTATATTTCAATGTGAAAACCACTGTAACACCATTTAGAATAAAATGTAAAAAATGTAACACACATTTAGATAAAATGTAAAACTAAAGTCAATGTAACAAAACACAAATACTAAATGCTATTTTGCCTGGGCACAGTGGCTCACGCCTCTAATCCTAGCACTTTGGGAGGCCAAAGCAGGCAGATCATTTGAGGTCAGGAGTTCGAGATGAGCCTGGGCAACACAGTGAAACCCTGTCTCTGCTAAAAATACAAAAAGTTAGCCAGGCATTGTGGCATGCACCTGTAGTCCCAGCTACTTGGAAGGCTGAGGCAGGAGAATCACTTGAACCCCAGAGGCAGAGGTTGGTTGCAGTGAGTCAACATTGTGTCACTGCACTCCAGCCTCAGTGACAGAGCGTAACTCCATCTCAAGAAAAATAAAATGGTATTTCATGTTTATAACTATACAGAAACTTTTATTCATACCACAAATACTTCACATTGATTATTATGTGACAGGTACTGTGTTAAGTGCTCATATATGGAAATGAACAAAACTTGGTTCCTACCTCAAGAGACTCATAGACTAGTGGAGGACTCACAAAAAATGTGAAATTTCTGTGGATGGTTGTGGAGCTCCCACAAAAAGAAAAGTGCTTTAAGGATTCAAATGTCACATTACATCTAAAGCCACAACACCCTTAGAAAGGCAGTTATTGCAAGTGATGGTATCTTTCTACTTTGTCCTCCAGTTATTTACCGAACTTTAACACTCCCTTCTAGTCAACATATATTAACCTCTCCTCATATGTAGACCAATAGCTCAATTTCAAATATTCTGATGCAATCCTCATATCCAGATCACATGCCCCATGTTTCAGAAATACAATCACTAGATGCATTTATTTCTACTTTCACACCAACATAGGTGGGTTTATCACCCAAAAAGCATTCCAGCCTCCTCCTCATCATCTCTTCATCCATCTAAATCTTAAATAATCCTCAAGGCCCAGAGTAATCACCACTTTTTCCTTGCCATACCTTCTGTGATTATAATGCCTTACCCTCTCTGCTCTCTGAACTCCTGGAGTGCTTGTGGTAAATTAGACCCACTTTTACCTCCAGCTGTTTCCTATGTGTCAGTTTTACCTCTTCAAGTAAACTCAAATTCCTTCAAGAACCACGTGCTCCAATAATGCTCAGAATACAAAAAGGCTGCCAAAAAATAGACTAATCCTAATTGAGGTGGAAAATGAGGTCAAATGAGACTATAATTTTTCTAAGGTAACAGAACTAAATAATAACATCATTAATAGCTACCATTTATCAAGTAGCAATCTAACAAGTTCTATGTGATTCAAAATTAAAACAAAAATACATTTTGGATTCTCTAGCTTTTGAGCAAGCATTTATATCACATGTTTTACTTAACTCTACCATATTATTATGATAACAAGTTTTATTTATTATCTACTTTGTGCCAAGAAATGCATATCAACAATTTCACTTTATCGTGGTAAAACCATATGCAGCAAATATAATTACCATCCCTCACAAAGGTTAAAGCATTTGCCCATGTGCTTACTGCATAAGGTTGAGCCAAAATTCTAAACTAGGTCTGTCTGAAAATCTTTTGTGCTTTACCATTCTATATTTGAATTACCAAAAAACAAACAAACAAAAAACTCTGTTGTTGCATCAATTCATCCATGCATATAAAGTGCAGGAGACTTGTTTATCCATTTCAGACTATATACCCAGCTCATACCTAGGTCCACATTATGTAGCACAAACTGGAAAGTTTATAATTTTCCATAAAATGTTAGTTCTGAGAGAGGTAAATCTCCCAATTACGTAGCATTCGTAAAAATTGTATAATCAGTCTTTTGAGCAGTCCAGGCTCACTGGACAACTAACAAAGATACTTTGTATTGTACAGTTCCTAATCCCACACCTGGCAATTCCAGACTAAATTATTTTGCTATAGTATTGTTTGCTTTGTGTGTTTTGTTGTTTAATTTGTTTAGATAAGCTGATAGCAGATTCTTTTTATTTCAGCCTGCAAAACTCATTCCTTTGCCTTTTTCCTCTGGCCAAATCATTGCATCTATTTAATTGTGTATGTTTAGAGGTTATTTTTCCCTCACCAGTTGCTAGTTAAACAAGTGGTACAATTACCATCAAAACGTGGAAATTTATATAGAATGCATTTCTTCTACATATGCACACATTTTGTTAATGCAAGTGGTAATTATTTACTTATTTATCATCACTAGTGCCTGAAAGTCAGTTGGTCCTTAATTACTTCCTAATTATCCAGATCCCTATTTCTTTATAAAGACCGACTTGAAAACAGCAGTTCAATAGCTCAGACATTTTACAACTAACATTGATTTCTCCTCCCTCCTCATTTATTGATGGGCCATTCTGCCACTTGTATTGCTTTTTCCATGATAAAATTATAAATGAGCATGCTTTATTCCTTTTATACATATATACTTTAAGTTCTGGGGTACAAGTGCAGAATGTGCAGGTTTCTTACACAGGTATATATGTGCCATGGTGGTTTGCTGCACTCATCAACCTGTCATCTACATTAGGCATTTCTCCTAATGGCATCCCTTTCCCACCCAGCCCCTGACAGGCCCTGGTGTGCGATGTTCCCCTCTCTGTGTCCATGAGCATGCTCATTCCTTTTAATTCCTTCAGTTAGCATTAGCTCAGTTAGCCTCTTCATTTTCTTTGCTTCTTTTGGCTGTGATAGTTTACTGAGATTCTTGTCTGAATCCTTCCCTGTGATCCATTTCAAGAAAATGTTCCTTTCAGTTTCAAATTCACTCTTGCATGTCTTATATATGTCATGCCCCCTTCCACAAAATTATGCTGCCAAATAATCATTTTAACACATAAACTTCCTCAGTTCATGTCAACTTACACACTATCATCTTTTTAAGTTGTCTCTTTGTTCTCTTTGGAGCTTTAACATAGCCAAAAGTTGCAGATACTCTATCACATATATTTTGACAGAAAAATAAAACATATTCGTCAATGAATAGCATATGTATTTACCTCCAGTAGCCTGGGGAAAACAGAAACAATCAGAATAGTTCTATAAATAGAAGCTTCATCAGTTTAATCTCTTCAAAATTTCCACAAACACAGCCATTCTGCCCAAGGTAAGATTCTCTTCCATGATTTCCTTCATCCATAGCACAAGACCCTTATTTATCCTTCATTCTTCTTCCAAGCTCCAATATGTGCTTCAAAATGTATAATAATCTCTACCTGATGAAATGGAAAGGGAAATCACTTTTCCACTTAAATAGCAGAGAACAATCCTTTAGTGACATCGACACCTTGGGTGGTAATGTTTTTTGATGTACTCCTTTCCGAAAGTGATCTTTATCCTGCTTCTAAGTATCCAAAAATAATAAAAACACAAACCAAAAAAACTATAATTTTAAACTTAACCCATGGTACAAGATGTGACAAAGTAAGACATTGTATTCATTTCCTGTTGTGATTATGACAAAATTTCCAAAAACATGGTGGCTTAGAACAAAACAAATTCATTATTTGACAATTCTAGAAGTCAAAAGCCTAAAATGGATCTCATTGAGCTAAAGTCAAGGTGGCAGGACTGTGTTCTTTCTGGAGGCTGTAGACAGAGAAAAATCTGTTTCCTTACCTTTTCTAGCTTCTAGAAGATGTCCACATATTTAACTCCTGGTCCCCTCTCATCTTTAAAGCCAATAATGGGTAAATGAACTTAACACACTGCACCATTCTGACACTGACTCTCCTTCCATCTTTAACCTATAAGGAACCTATGATTACATTAAGTCCACCTAGATAATCCAGAATAATATACTTGTCTCAAAGTCAGCTGATAAACAATTTAATTCCTCCTTGCCATGTAATTTAACAGTTCACAGGTTCTGGAAATTAAGATGTGAACATCTTTGGGAAGAGATTTTCCTATTACAGTATTATGAATGAATTTATTATTAACAAACAAACAAACAGAACCTGCATTTTCAAATTAATGTCATCTCCTTCAAAGCAGTCCCACTTGGGGAGACTACACATTTTCTAATTCTGCTGAAATTATTAAAGAGGTTCCCTTTTTTGGTGCTGTCTGCAAATTCAATGGAAAATCCTTGGACTATCTATACATTTATCAAATTTTTATGCATTTAAATATGAATTTGCATTTGAACAGAGCCAAAAGTCATATTAAAGCAAATGTATTGACTGTCATAAATGATCAAGTTAAAAAGTGTCACTTAGAGTCAAAAACAAGATAAAACCAATGAAATAATGAGACTGATTTTTTTCAGCAGACTGATTTTTCTTGTAAATAATAATGTTATAATAATCATCATAATAACAAATAGCTAACTGGTATCCAGTACTATTCTAGGAGTTTTACAGGAATTATCTTATGCCTGTGAGGCAGGTACTATTATGAACTCCATTTTACATGAGTTTAAAAAGTAGAGAGTTTAAATAACTTCTTTAAGGTTAGAAAGTGGAAAAGCAGGGATTCCAGCCCAAAGAATCTGCTCCTAATCCTGTCACCAGCAACATACCTACACAATTATTCCTATTTTATTTGCACCTAACTTCCCACCCACAACCCTCATTTCACTTGCACAAATATTTGTTCTAGAATTTCATTCTTTAGTTTAAAGACACAAAAGCTCTGTATTGACAAATAGATTTTTAAAATATATATATTTTATTGCGTTTTAGGCTTTGAGGTACATATGAAGAACATGCAAGATTGTTGCATAGGTACATACATGGCAATGTGGTTTGCTGCCTTTCTCCTCATCACCTATTTCTGACATTTCTCCCATGTTATCCCTCCCCAACTCCCGACCCCCCACAGTCCCTCCCCTAGTTCCCCCCAACAGACCCCAGTGTGTGATGCTCCTCTCCCTGTGTCCATGTGTTCTCATTGTTCAACACCTGCCTATGAGTGAGAACATGCGGTGTTTGATTTTCTGTTCTTGTGTCAGTTTGCTGAGAATGATGGTTTCCAGGTTCATCCATGTCCCTACAAAGAACACAAATCGTTTTGTACGGCTGCATAGTATTCCATGGTGTATATGTGCCACATTTTCCCTGTCCAGTCTATCATCAATGGGCATTTGGGTTGGTTCCAAGTCTTTGCTGCTGTAAACAGTGTCGCAATGAACATTTATGTGCATGTGTCCTTATAACAGAACAATTTATAATCCTTTGGATATATACCCAGTAATGGGACTGCTGGGTCAAATGGAATTTCTATTTCTAGGTCCTTGAAGAATCACCACACTGTCTTCCACAATGGTTGAACTAATTTACACTACCACCAACAGTGTAAAAGTGTTCCTATTTCTCCACATCCTCCCCAACATCTGTTGTCTCCAGATTTTTTAATGATCGCCATTCTAACTGGTGTGAGATGGTATCTCAATGTAGTTTCGATTTGCATTTCTCTAATGACCAGTGATGATGAGCATTTTTTAATATGTTTGTTGGCCAAATGTATGTCTTCTTTTGTAAAGTGTCTGTTCGTATCCTTCGCCCACTTTTGAATGAGCTTGTTTGCTTTTTCTTGTAAATCTGTTTTAGTTCTTTGTAGATTCTGGATATCAGCCCTTTGTCAGATGGGTAGATTGCAAAAATTTGTTCCCATTCTATTGGTTGCTAATTCACTCTAATTACTGTTTCTTTTGCTGTACAGGAGCTCTGGAGTTTAATTGGGTCCCATTTGTCTATTTTGGCTTTTGTTGCCAATGCTTTTGGTGTTTTAGTCATGAAGTCCGTGCCTATGCCTATGTCCTGAGTGGTTTTGCCTAGGTTTTCTTCTAGGGTTTTACGGTGTTAGGTCTTATGTTTAAGTCTTTAATCCATCTGGAGTTAATTTTAGTGTAAGGTGTCAGGAAGAGGTTCAGTTTCTGCTTTCTGCACATGGCTAGCCAGTTTTCCCAATACCATTTATTAAACAGGGAATCCTTTCCCACTTGCTTGTTTTTGTCAGGTTTGTCAAAAATCAGACGGTTGTAGATGTGCGACATTGCCTCCGAGGACTCTGTTCCATTCCATTGGTCTATATCACTGTTTCGGTAACAGTGCCATGCTGTTTTGATTGCTGTAGACTTGTAGTATAGTTTGAAGTCAGGTAGTGTGATGACTCCTTTGTTGTTTTTCTTAGAATTGACTTGGCTATGTGGGCTCTTTTTTGGTTCCAAATGAAGTTTAAGGTGTTTTTTTCCAGTTCTGTGAAGAAGGTCACTTGTAGCTTGATGGGGATAGCACTGAATCTATAAATTACTTTGGGCAGTAAGGCCATTTTCATGATATTGATTCTTCCTAACCATGAGCATGGAATGTTTCTCCATCTGTTTGTGTCCTCTCTTATTTTGTTGAGCAGTGGTTTGTAGTTCTCCTTGAAGAGTTCCTTTACATTCTTTGTTAGTTGTATTCCTAGGTATTTTATTCTCTTTGTAGCAATTGTGAATGGCAGTTTATTCATGATTTGGCTCTCTTTAAGTCTGTTATTGGTGTATAGGAATGCTTGTGATTTTTGCACATTGATTTTGTATCCTGAGACTTTGCTGAAGCTGCTTATCAGTTTCAGGATATTTTGGGCTGAGACAATGGGGTCTTCTAAATATACAATCATGTCGTCAGCAAATAGAGACAATTTGACTTCCTCTTTTCCTATTTGGATACCCTTTCTTTCTTTTTCTTGCCTGATTGCTCTGGCTAGAACTTCCAATACTATATTGAATAGGAGTGGTGAGAGAGGGCATCCTTGTCTAGTACCAGATTTCAAAGGGAGTGCTTCCAGTTTTTGCCCATTCAGTACGATATTGGCTGGTGGTTTGTCATAAATAGCTTTTATTATTTTGATATATGTTCCATCAATACCTAGTTTATTGAGAGTTTTTAGCATAAAGCACTGCTGAATTTTGTCTAAGGCCTTCTCTGCATCAATTGAGATAATCATGTGGTTTTTGTCTTTGGTTCTGTTTATGTGGTGAATTGCATTTATAGACTTGCATATATTTAACCATCATTGCATCCCTGGGATGAAGCTTACTTGATCATGATGGATAAGCTTTTTGATGTGCTGTTGCACTTACTTTGCCAGTATTTTATTGAATATTTTTGCATCTATGTTCATCATGAATATTGGCCTGAAGTTTTCTTTTCTTGTTGAGTCTCTGCTGGATTTTGGTATCAGGATGATGTTGGTCTCATAAAATGATTTGCGAAGGATTCCCTCTTTTTGGATTGTTTGGAATAGTTTTGGAAGAAGTGGTACCAGCTCCTCTTTTTATGTCTGGTAGAATTTGGCTGTGAACCCAACTGGATCTGGGCTATTTTTGGTGGGTAGTTTATTTGCCTGTGGTCTTTGTAGTTGGTGACTTTCAGATGGGTCTCTGAATGAATGTCCTGCTTGTCGATGATGAAGTTATTTCTTTCTGTTTCTTAGTTTTCCTTCTAACAGTCAGGCCTCTCTGCTGTAGGACTGCTGGAGGTCCACTCCAGACCCTGCTTGCCTGGGGATCACCTGCAGTGGCTGCAGAACAGTAAGGGTTGCTGCCAGTTTCTTCTTCTGCTATCTTTGTCCCAGAAGGATACCTGCCGGATGTCAGTCTGAGCTTTCCTTTATGAGGTGACTCTTTGGATATACGGGGGTCAGGGAGCTGCTTGAGGAGACGATCTGTCCTTTATAGGAGCTCAAGTGCTGAGCTGTGAACTCCTTTGTTCCATTCAGAGCTGCTGGGCAGGTACGTTTAAGTCTGCTGCAGCAGAACTCATAAATGCCTTTTTTTCCCCAGGTTCTCCGTCCCAGGAAGGTAGGGCTTTATTTATAAGTTTCTGTCATACTGCTGCCTTTTTTCAGGAATTCCCTGCCCAGTGAGGAAGCAGCCTACTCACAGTCTGCCAGCAGAGGCATTGCTGAGCTGCTGTGGGCTCTGCCCAGCTGCCGTGTGAATTTCCCTGCAGTCCTGTTTATAGGGGTATAGTTAGAACTGCCTCAGAATGGCAGCCCACCTCTGTAATGGCAGACTCTCTCTGTAATGGCAGGCTACCTCAGTAATGGTGGACTGCCTCAGCAGTGGCGGACCACCTCAGCAGTTGCTGACTACCTCAGTAGTGGTGGACTGCCTCAGTAATGGTGGACGCCCCCTACCCCACAGAGCTGGACCATCCCAAGTTCAGATTTGTTGGCTGTGAAACTCTCAATCCAGAGCATTTCAGATTGCTGTTCTTTGTGGGGGTGGGACCAGCCATGCCTGATCACCTGGCTCCCTGCCTAAAACCCCTTTTTTTCAGTTGAATGGGCGACTCTGTCTCCCAGGCGTTCTAGTCACCAGTTGAAATGGCACCTGGATTTGTGTGAGTTCTTGTGCCAAGACCCTCTGCGCTGGCTGAAACAGCCACGCCGGGGAGTCGTGGAGCTTTTTTGCCTGGGAATCTCCTGGCCTGGCTCCCTGTTTCAGTCCCCTTTTTTCAGTTGAATGGGCGACTCTGTCTCTCAGGCATTCCAGTCACCAGTTGAAAAGGCGCCTGGATTTGTGTGAGATTTTGCATGGAGACCCACTGCACAGCCGTGCTGGAGACTCGTGGCACTTTTTCACCCAGGAATCTCCTGGCCTGGCTCCCTATTTCAGTCCCCTTTTTATCAGTTGAATGGGCAACTCTGTCTCCCAGGCACTCCAGTCACCAACTGAAGCGGCACCCAGACCCGTGTGAGTTTTTTGTGTGGAGACCTGCCACCCCAGCTGAAAGCTGGAGACCTATGGCACTCCTCCACCCAGGAATCTCCTGGTCTGTGGGCAATAAAAATCTGTTTGGAAATGTGGTGGCCACTCACCCTCTGGGCTCTCGCTGGGAGCTGCAATCCAGAGCTGCTCCTACTCGGCCATCCTGGATCCCCCTCCAACAAATAGATTTGTTTTTAAAGGTAAGCCAACATACATCTGGTCATTTATCTAATCAATTCTATCCTTTCTCGTTTCATTTAAGCAGCAAAATATTCTGCTAAAAAAGCAGGAAAAAATATTTAAGTATAATAATAATAGGTGACATATTTAGTTGGCTTGTGCTTTGTAACATTTAAGAATTACACTATAACCAAAAAAAGAACAAACATGAGATAAAGACCAAGAGATGACTCCAAGTAGATAACAATTTTTGAAGTTTATCATGGTGTAAAACAGATACACATTCAGTATGCTTCTCAATATACAGACGTATGGAGCTATGTTATATGATGGGGCTGTGTCCAAATAAACCCATATTAAGTTGAAAATACTGTAAGTCAAAAACACACATTCAACTTACAATATTTTCTCTTTTTAAAAAAAACCAGAAATTTATTTTCTCACAGTTCTGGAGGCTGGAATTCTAAGATCAGAGTGTTGGCAGCTTTGGTTTCTCTTGAGACTTCTCTCATTTGCTTGCAGATGGCTGCCCTCTCCCTACGTCTTCATGTGGCTTTTTTTGTCTCTGGTGTCTTTCTGTCTGTCCATATTTCCTTTTCTTATGAGGACACCAGTCACTTTGGGTTAGAGCTTAAACATATGAATTTTGGAAAACACAATTCAGTCCATAACAGTCTGGTGCTCTCTCTGAACCAGTGCACAACCCAGGTGAGCCTGGAAGCTGCCACCACTGTCTCAGTGTCAGGTCCCACATCCCTACCCTATTGCTGAGCATCAAGTCCTGTATGTTAAGGGCTGTGCCTTCGTTATCCCTTTTAAAATTTATAGTGACCTTATGAGATGGGCTTGGTTTTCAGCTGAATGTTAGAAGCTTCGAGTGGTGAAATAACTTGCCCAAGGTTCCCAACCAGAACTATAGCCTTGTCTAGCGTGTCTCAATTTTCAATATTTTCCACTTAGGATGGGTTTATCAGAAAGTTACCTCATCATAAGTAACGGAGCATCTGCAGAGAATATCTAGTGCCTCAGATTTTATTCCCAGCAATTCTGGGTGCAGAAGTTAGGTATGTAAAATTTCTAAATGTTATTCTGCCATAAAAAGGTCATCTCTAACTACCATCTTTATTGACAAATGAGTGGGAGAAGGGGACTTTCCATCTTAAGGATAAGTCAGAAGGAGACAAGCATGCACATTGTGATGTTTCAGTGTCTGTGAAAAGGCTAAGAAGCCAAACCAGCCTGGCCAGCAAATTAACTCCTCTGAGGCTCCTTTCTGGGCAGCAGCATCAGGAAGTCATTGAGAGCAGCTTAGCCATAGAGGAGATTGGAAGGAGCTCTTTGGACATATAATACTAAAAGCAGCAGATGTATTTAGTCGCCTCTTATCCCTACAAAAGTAAGAATGTAAAGACAACTTTATCCCCATAAAAATTCAGCATGTCAGTTCTTCCCTGAAAACTATAATAAAAAGCTGAAGTCCATATCCAGTGACTTGCAGGAAGTCCATGTCATCCCTGGGATTTCTGCAGATTCCCAGAATTGTATTATCATGAACACCTCTCCCTCTCAGCTCCCACTTCTGCTCAGTTAGTTCAGTCTAACGATCATCTTTCCTTCCTAAGCCTAAGTTACTCACCACGCTACATAAACCTCCATAATTTACAAACACACAAATTAAAACACTCACACCTGGTAGCATGGCATTGGTGTCTGAGTGTCTGGGAATACTGAATATATACATATACACACACACACACATATATATATATATATATATATATACACACACACACACACACACATATGTATGTGTATATATATGTGTATATATATATATATATACAGTAAATTGAGACAGACCATATGTATATATATATATACAGCATCACACAAAAACCCACATGTAATATGTGACATCTCCATTCATTAAAGCTTTTGGCTATCCTCTGTCTCCTCTGCCCTTCTCTCATCCCCTTCCTAAAACAACTTAATCAGGAGCAAAATATATATTTTAATAAATATAGACATACATATATAATTTTCTCATGCAGAGTAATTTATCTCCCTCCAGTCCCTTAATAACAAGTTTCCTTTGGAGCAACCAAAATCTGGAGCTTTGATTTCCACCATGAATGTTGTATGGTGAAATGGGAGGTTCTATTTATATAACAGTTAAGCAGATAAGGTAATAACTAAAGGTATTATCAACCACTCGATTTGAGTTCCTACCTTGAGTCTATTACCAAGCTGTATCATTTCTCCATACAAACTACCTCTCAGAATTACACTCTTGCTTTCCAATTCCCTGGACATTTCCTGGAACTATACCTGCAGTACCCAGATTATCAACACCCTCCATAGATGCCATTGTCTTCCTTCCCAACCCAGAAACTGCTGCTGAAATCACTGTGACAAATATTTGTTTTATAATCTCATTCTTTAGTTTAAAGACACAAAATCTCCCTATTGTGAAATAGATTTTTTTAATGTAAGCTAACATACATCTGGCCATTTATCTAATCAACTCCATCCTTTCTTACTTTCTGTACAAATCTACCTCTGGCCAAGTAAATCTATTTCCAGACTCCAATCAGCATGATTTATTTAGTCTCACAAGCATGTTTGTTTTTAGTTGCATGCCAGCTCCAGTGCCTGAAATATTCCTTCTCCTTTCTTTATCAGTGAGTATTCATTGGCACTTCAAAAACAAGTCAAATTTTCTCTTCTCATCTACAGGATGTGCTCCTTGACCTATGCCACCTAACTGAGATCACTGCTTTACCTTCAGCCCCTTTATCAGTTAAGCACTCCATCATTCATGAGCATACATCTAGCCAAAATAACTTACATTAGTTGTGTGCTAAGCACTGTGTACTAAGCACTTCACATGAGTATTAGCTCATTTAATCCTCATCAAAAAAACTTTTAACATGTCTACTATTATCCCCATTTAAATAGATGAGAAAACTGATGTTTAAAGAGCTTAAACACTTGTCCAGAACCACATAGCTACAGCATGGAAGAACAAGATTTTGAACCTGGACTCTCTGAGTTCATCACTTGTACTTTAACCACTATAACATAAAACTGGTACAACAATTGTGTTATTCAATACATAGAGAGTCATTTATGTTTGTCTAATCTGTTAATCCACCCAGACCAGGAACTTCTGAAAGTAATGGATGGCTCCTTCTACTGTGATTATTTATAATCCTTGTCTCTTTTTCTTTGGATATTTTGTTTTAAAATGAGGGAGGGAAATCATAATGGAATGACATAATGATATTTATTCTTCTCATAAGTGAAACTTGGTTGTCTCCACAGTCCATCAATCAGTATCAGTTATCCTCTAAATAAGCTGATTTTAAGAGTTATCAGTTATCACTTAAGAGTAATAGATGTATGCCTAAAATGGCTACAAGCAGAATAATTATACTCCTGAGCTTCATCAGGTGGAATTGTTTAAAATTCTAAAAAATCAAATTCTTTCCAGACAACATAGGAACATGATCTGCTCTTTTCTCTTATTCTCAAGGAATCTAAAAACAATAAGAAATATAGCATGTCTATGAAATCAAATTTATTCCAGAAAAACAAACAAAAGAAAATATGTATTTCTAAACTAGATTATGTAAAAATCAGTGTTTGTTTGCAAAAGTCCCAGGAGGAAACAAATTGTCTTTCTTTTCCAGGCTAAATTAAGAGTACCTAATAACCTTCTTTTTAAAAAAAAGTTGTATTGTGTATATTTTAGGTTTACAGCATGATGTTACGGGATACATACAGATAGTAAAGTGGTTATCACGGTGAGGCAGATTAACATATCAATCATTTCACATGGTTACTTTTTTGTGACAAGAGCACTTAAAATATATTCATTTAACAAAAATCCTTAATATAGAACAATTTGTTAACTTTATCCATGTTGTACATTAGATCTATAACTGTGTTCATCTTATATATCTGTTATTTTTTGTGTCCTTGACCTGCATCTCACCATTTCCTCCCCCTACCCTCAGCCCATGGTAACCACTAGTTCATTCTCTATCTCTATGTACTTCAGCTCTTTTTGTTCCCACATATAAGAGAGATCATGCAATAGTTCTTTTTCTGTGTCTGGTTTATTTCACTTAACAAAATGTCACCCAGGCCCTCCATGTTGTAGCAAAAGGCAAGTTAGCAATCTCCCTTCTGGGTATATGCTCAAGGGAGATGAAATCACCTTATTCCCATGTCCATTGCAACATTATTCAGAATAGCCACGATATAGAAACAACCTAAATATCCATTTACAGACAAATGGATAGAGAAAATGCAGTGTATACACAATGGAATATTATTCAGCCTTTAAAAAAGTGATCATAACAATCTTCTTGATGAGATATCTAAGTATTGCCAGTATTTATAATACAGTCAAATATTTCATTTCTTGCAACCATTAGTCTTAGAATGCTTTTACATGTTGAAGAGCCTCTCAATAAGAAAATTAATCAAAAGAAACAAAATCATATTTCTTCCTCAAAATCATAATAGAATAAAATGTATAAAAGGGATGAAATAAGCAATACATGATTTATTTTACAACTTCTTATGCACCAAAAGCCCATTTCCACTAAAGCAAATCTTAAAGCTCTCTGTAGATATTTGATACATGTTGACTTTTATTCTACTTATTCTTATTAGTTACATAATGGTACCTCTATTTAATTTTCAACTGCCAGCTAACAGAGCTGGGTTTGGGAATTTACAACGGTATATTTATAATGCCCCTGTCTTGCAGCTAGTCTGCTTAGGAAATGCAAACTAATTTTTACATTGCTCTTTTTAAAACAACATGAAGAAATAAACAAATCCAATGACAGGAAAAACAATTATGTAATTCATTCTAACTCATTCTGTGTTTAATTTTCAAAATATATGTTACTTCAAGTTATATTTATGAGAAAAAACCTGGAAGTTGGCAGATTTGGAGATGGATTTCTTTAAAAAAAAAACTGGGCATAATAAAATGAACTGAAATACTTTCATAAGAATTATGCATTTATTTTATGTTAATTCATCGATGCTGACTTATTCACTTAAAATTGTAAAAACATTTTTACTATTAGACCATCTTGACTCATTTAATTAGTTAAAGACTTCATGCCAGTTTAATGTGCCTGGAGGTTTTTGCATACTTCATTATAAAAACAGAGTTTAAAGATAAAGACCTTCCTTGATAATGTTGATAAAAATCATTTAAATGGATAGAATAGTCAATAGGGCATTATGATTACATTAAACCGATATCAGAAAAAAAGAACACTATTAATTCTCAAAATATTCATACCTTAAACAGTATTTAACATTATATAAATGTGATAAGGACTTTCCAATTTATTTCACAGGGATTTGGGCAGGAGGCAGCCAGCAGGCGAGAGAGAATGAGACCATGTTGATGCAAATAGTCATTTGATCATATAGAAAAAGGAGTGGAAGGAGAGAAGAAAAAGTACAAGGAGAAGCCGGGAAGGAAGAGTAAGGGAGGAGGAAAACTAATACTTCTCAAGCACATCTGATTTGGCAGACATTATTCTAAATATCTTGATATGAATTACTATATTGAAGCTTCATGAGCTCCATGAAGTAAGTGCTAGCATTATCTTCATTGCACAGGTGAAGAAGAAGTAGAGGGGCTAAAATTCTTTTAAGCAAGTAGTTTGATTGAGGGGAAGAAGAAAAAGGAAGAAAAGGAATAGCCAGATGGGTAAAATGTCAGATATTTCCCTTCTGGGAGGGAAAATGTATTTACTATACATGTTATCTACTTGGGTTCTCTACTTATTTTCTATTCAGGGACTCTTATACTGAGATCAGTAGGAAAAACTTTCCTTTACAAGAGAACAGGAATTTTTGAACACCACCCATGAAAAGTAGCAGTCTACCAAACTGAGCCTCTGTGTGAAGTAAAAATAAGCATCTCCTCCTAGGGAACGAATCACAAAAACAGCAACTCAGTGGATGAATTAGAAAAAAGCACCCACTCCAGTTGGATGAGACAATCAAGGTTATACTTCCTCTGGGCTAAAGTCACCCATGGCCAGGGCTTACCATCTAGCAAGTGGGAGTTTAGCTTCCACTGTCCAGGTGCTCCTGTACAGGGCACAGCCTGCTCAAATGATCACATACTGAAACCTAGGTCAAGATGGGTATGTTGATTTTGTTAAAAGGCTTCATACCTAAATCTAACAACCTTGGGAGACTCACTTCCCATCTTTCTCAGCACTCCCTTGAACTTGAGATTCAGCAACACCTTTCGGTCTCAGCACATCTGTTTCTTGGCCCAGAATGTCATCCCTTGCCTTGTAGGCCCTTGCCTACCTGGATAATCACTATTCAGCTCAATTCAAATGCCACTTTTTCTGGGAAGCTGTTCCTAAAGGCAAAGTTAAGAAATAAAACATAGACCAGACAGAACACTACCATTGCCTAAAGGAAAAATCCAATAGCCAAGAATAGACAAATTTTAGTCCAAGAGTCAGACTGTAAAAGAGAAATGTTTTGGGCTTAATTCCTCTTCTTTTGTCAATTGACTACAATTCAATGGTGAGAAAACCAGTGCTCATGTCCTTCCAATACTTACTCACTCTGCAAATGTTCTTGCAATCCCTACTATTTCCAAATTAAAAGAGCTTTAAATCTCAATATAAGTGGCCCTCAGTAAACTTCTGGAAGCCTCTGTTTTCTCAGTTTTAAAATGGGCATAATAATACCTCCCTTAGGAAAGTGTTATAGCAAATGTTCTCTAAATGTTAGCCCTTTCCCTCAGACAGTGTGAAAGGTATGCTTACCTTTCCCCAACCCCACTAATCTTTAAACTCCTAAAGCCAAAATCATGTCTTATTTACATAGATTCTCTTTGTGTCTTTCTTCTCACCCCACCTCTAACTCATCACAATATCTAACACATAAACATTTGCTCAATAAATACTTGATAAATGCACACAAAGATGCCATGCAGTACCTGCCTGTAAGGACTTCAAAAATTTATAGGAGAGATACCAAAATTTCCCAAAGAAGCTATGGTACCCAACAAAGGAAGAACGGAGGTATTAAATACTGTGGAAGTTGTTCTTTTCCTCATCTCTGATGCTTACTAATTTATTCATGTAACAAACATTTTAAAATTATATTTTAAGTGCATATGTCATGTGGAAAGCACTGTAGTTGAGTTATGGGGAGAGGAGAGAAAAGGGCAGGGGAGCCTTTGCCTTCAAGTCTAAATGAAGAAAAGAGACATTTATCTAAATAATTAGAAGTCACCATTGACTACGATGATCACACTATAGAGAATCAACCCAAAATGTCAGGGCCATTCAAAAAGGAGAGTGATGATCTGTAAGGCAGCAGTGTGAGAGGACAAGCTTTCCATGCCTTCATGGAAACCTGACAAGGTGAAAGAAAGCTGTAAATACTTTGTCAAGCTTAACACCAGGGAAGCATGGGCCAATGATATTGGCTTTATTACTTTTAGTTATTACATATTGTACCACAATGCAAAGAAGATTAGATATACACCAAAATGCTAGTAGGTATGAACTCAATGTGATCAGATTATAATTTTTTTCTAGACATGTGTATCTTTTTTGTCTTTTTAACATTTGCTCATTTACCATAGGTTAACAATTGGTTCTATAATTAGAAGAGAAAACCATTAGTCATTCTTATTTCTCTAATGTTCTTACATGCTACCAAATAATAACATAAATGAATATGGCATCTTTAATGCACTTTCCCCGTGCCCTTAAATATAAAGATTCCCAGAGTTAAGTGGCATCCATTTCTTATTTCTCTTTGAATCATTTAAATTGTATATTTTTAATGGGAAAAGGATCCCCTATTCAATAAGTAGTGCTGATAACTCTGGCTAACCATATGCAGAAGATGAAATGACCCCTACCTATCACACAGATCTTTCCGCTTTTGGGAAGTTTCTTTCAGCAGAGGCACAGCTGCAGTGCTGGACTTAGCAGAGAAAGTCTGCAGCTCTACCCCAACAGTCAGGCAGTTCTGTTGCTTGTGAAAGATCTTGGAAAATAGGACTTCTTTTACCCTCATCTACCACTGCAGACATAACTGGGGCTTCTCTCACAGGAGCTTGGCATGGGTGTGCCTACAGAAAGCCTTTCTGGAACACTTCAGGGTGACTGCATCCCCACAGAAGGAGCACCCTCCAGGTTTAGGCTTAAATGAGAGGAAGTCACAATTCCTTTCTTCTTGGAACATTAACATTCCTACAGATGAAAAGAGGTGGCTTTCTGATCTGAATAGCCAGCACACTGCATCAGGAGTAAGTCTGGGAGGTGGATCACTTTCCTGCTGGCCTGGCAGGGGAGCTGAGGTGGTTCCCACTCTTCCCCCAATAAGATCTCAGTGTGTTTTACTGAGAGGTATCCCAGTCACCTCTGTCAAGGCTGGAACTTCTGCCTACCATCAGGTATTGTATTTATCTACCTGCTTTAGCCACAACTGGTTTCTACCCTGCTGGCCTGGAGCCAGAAATATTCAACCTAGCAAATAAAATACTGAGGGGAAATACCACAGGGGAATGAGATAAGTTTCAAGAAACCTCTACCATGCCAACCTTATATGAGAAAGCGGACTTGCTCACACACCAAGCACATTGCTACTACAACCAGCATCTGAGAAAGCCTCATAAAAAGACTGCTTATAACCGAGAACTCATACAGAGTCTTTACCCATGGAAGCACCAAGAGCTGAATTAGGCTACAACAAAAAATAAGCACTAAAGTCATATCTTTAAAGGGGAAAAAAATTAAAAAACACAGTCAAATCGAAACTAAACTCAAGAGTAATTATAAGAAATAGTCTACATAAATAAAAAAACAGAAAAATAATTCTGATATGACAAAACAGAATTCTATGGTACCCCTAAAAAAAATCACAGTAGGTTTCCAGCAATGGATCCAAACCAGGATGGAATATTTGAAATACCAGATAAAGAATCCAAAAGTTTGCCCAAGTACAGTGGCTCAACTTCTGTAATCTTAGCTCTGTGGGAAGCTGAGGTGGGAGGATTGTTTGAGCTCAGGAGTTTAAGATTATCCTGGGCAACATAGTAACAATTCATCTCTACATGAAAGAAAAGAAGAAGAGGAGGAAGAAGAAAAAGAAGAAGAGGAAGAAGAAGGAGAAGAAGAAGAAGAAGAAGAAGAAGAAGCAGCAGCAGAAGAAGAAAGAAGAAAAAGAAGAAGAGAAAGAAGACGAAGAAGAAGGAGGAGGAGGAGAAAAGAAAGAAGAAGAAGAAGGAGAAGAAAAAGGAAGAAGAAAAAGAGGAGGAGGAGAAAGAGGAGCAGGAGAAGGAGGAGGAGAAAAGGAGAAGGAGAAGAAGAGGAAGAAGAAGAAAGAAAAGAAGGAGGGGGAGGAAAAGGAGGGAGAGGGCAGAGAAGGAGAAAGAGAGAAAGAAAAAGATTATTACTTCGCAAGGCAATACCAGAGAAAAGTGAAAAACACTAGAGAAATTTTGAAAACAATTCAGGATATCAGTGAAATTTTTCTAAAGGGATAGACAACTTAAAGGAAAAGCAATCAAAACCTCTGGAAATAAAAGATGCATTTAGAAAATTACAAAATGCAGTGGGAATGTTAACAAAAACTAGAATGGGTAGAAGAATTTCAGAGCTCAAAGACAAGCTAAGAAAAATTAACCCAATCAGATAAAAATAAAGAAAAAATAATCAAAAAGAAATGAACAAAGTCTCCAAGACATATGGGACTTTGTAAAATGTCCAAACCTAAGAATAACTAGTGTTCCCAAGAGAAGAGAAAGCAAAACGTTTGGAAAACTCATTTGAGGGAATAAATGAGGAAAACTTTCCTGGCCTTGCTAGAGATCTAGATATCCAAAAACAAAAATTTCAAAGAAATCCTGGGAGAGTCATGGCAAAAAGGACATTACCAAGGTATATAGTGATCAGGCTATTCCTTTCTACTTGGAACATCAACATCCTTGCAGATGAAAAGAAGTGGCTTTTCACAAAAATATTCTAAGAGCTGTAAGACAAAAGTATCAGGTAACCTATAATGGAAAGCCTAACATTAGACCTCTCAGCAGAAATCCTACAAGCTAAAAAAGATTGGGCTCCTCTGTTTAGCCTCCTTAAACAGAAAAACTATCAGCCAATAATTTTGTCTCCAGCAAAACTAATTTCATAAATGAAGGAGAAATGAAGCCATTTCCAGGCAAACAAATGCTAAGGGAATTTGTTGCTACCAGACCAGCCTTACAAGAAATGCTAACACAAGTTATAAATCTTGAAATTAAAGCTCAGTATACACCAGAATAGAACTACTTGAAAGCATAAAATTCACAGGGCCTATAAAACAACAACACAATTAAGAAAAAAGTTATCTAAGTAACAAGTAGCATGATGAGTCGTTTAATACCTCACATCTCAATATTAACATTGAACATAAATAGCTTAACTGTTCCACTTAACAAATACAGATTGGCAGAATGTTTTGTTTTTTGTTTTTTGTTTTTTTAATCACAAACCAAATATCTCCTGTCTTCAAGAGACATACCTAACATGTAAGAATTCATATAAATTTAAGGTAAAATGCAGTAAAAAGATATTCCATGCAAATGTAAATCAAAAGCAAGCAGGAGCAGCTATTCTTATATTAGACAAAACAGACTTTAAAGCAACAACAGTGAAAAAAGACAAAGAAGTTCACTATAT
The DNA here is from genome assembly GCF_001604975.1 of Cebus imitator. NCBI lineage: Eukaryota > Metazoa > Chordata > Mammalia > Primates > Cebidae > Cebus > Cebus imitator. The sequence goes on along the minus strand of NW_016107585.1, from coordinate 1,926,913 downwards.
AATGATAAAAGGATCAACCCAACAAGAAGATATTACAATCCTAAGTTTATATGCACCTAACACCGGAGCTCCCAGATTTATAAAACAATTACTATTAGACCTGGGAAATGAGATAGACAGCAACACAATATTAATGGGAGACTTCAACACTCTACTGACAGCATTAGACAGATCACTGAGACATAAAGTCAACCAAAAAAATAGACTAAAACTACAATCTAGAACAAGTGGATCTAATACATATTTACAGTATATTCTACCCAAGAACTACAGAATATACATTCTTCTCATCAGCACATGAAACATTCTCAAAGACAGACCATATGATAAGCCACAAAACAAGTCTAAATAAATTTTTAAAAATCAAAATGATATCAAGTATCTTCCCAGACCACTGCAGAACAAAACTAAAAATCAACTGCCAAAGGAACCCTCAAAACTATACAAATACATGAAAATTAAACGATCTGCTCCTGAATGATTTTTAAGATTAACAATCAAATCAAGAAGGAAATTTAAAAAAATTTTTAAGTGAATGATAATAGTGAAACAGTTTATCAGAACCTCTGGGGTACAACAAAAGCAGTGCTAAGAGGAAAGTTTATAACACTAAATGTCTACATCAAAAAATCTCAAAGATCATAAATTGGCAACCTAATGTCACACCTCAAGGAGCTAGAGAAACAAGAACAAACTAAACCCAAAGCTAGCAGCAAAAAGAAAATAACAAAAAATCAGAGCATAATTAAATAAAATTGAAACAAAAAATACAAATATCAATGAAACAAAAAGCTGGCTTTTTAAAAAGATAAACAAAGTTGATAACCATTAGCTAAAATAATCAACGAATAAAATGAGAAGATTAAAATAAGTTCAATTAGAAATGAAACTGGAGACATTACAAAGAATACCACAGACATACAAAAGATCATTGAAGACTACTATGAACTTTATGCACAGAAACTATAAAATGTAGAGGAAATGAATAAATTCCTGGAAACATAAAATCCTTAGATTAAATCAGGAAGAAATGGAAACCCTAAAAAGATCAATAAAAAAAAAAAAAATTAAGTCAAAAAAAAAAAAAAAAAGCCCAGGCAAGATAGATTCACAGCTAAATTCTTTTTTATTTTGTCTTTTGTTTTGTTTCCTTGAGACAGTCTTACTCTGTCTCCCAGGCTGGAGTCCAGTGGGATAATCTTGGCTCTCTGCAACCTCTGCCTTCCTGGTTCAACAAATTCTCATGCCTCAGCCACTCAAGAAGCTGAGATTACAGGCATGTGCCACCAAACTCAGCTAATTTTTGTATTTTTAGTAGAAATGGGTTTCACCATGTTGGCCAGGCCAGACTCTAACTCCTAGCCTTAAGCAATCCATCTGCCTTGGCCTCCCAAAGTGCTGGGATTACAGGCATGAGCAACTGGCCAGATTCACAGCTGAATTCTACCAGATGTTCAAAGAAGAATTAATATCAATCCTACTGAAACTATTCCAAAAGATTGAGAAAAAAGAATCCTCCCTAACTCATTCTATGAACCCAGTATCATCTTTATAAGAAAACCAGGACATAACATAACAACAATAAAAAACTACGATCAATATCCTTGATGAACATAGATGCAAAAATTTCAACAAAATACTAGCTAACTGAATTTAACAGCACATCAAAAAGATAACACGCTATGATCAAGTGGGCTTCATACCAGGGATGTACAGATGGTTTAGCATATTCAAATCAATAAATGTGATACATCACATAAACAGAATTAAGGACAAAAGTCATAACAATTTTAGTAGATGCAGAAAAAGCATTTGATAAAATCCAGCATCGCTTTATTGTAAAACTCCTCAACAAACCATGCATAGAAGGAACTCACCTCAAAATAATAAAAGTCATATATTAAAAACCCACAGCAAACATCATACTGAATGGGGAAAAGTTGGAAGCATTAGCCCTGAGACCTAGAACAATACAAGAATGTCCACTTTCACCACTTTAATTTGACATAATTCTGGAAGTCCTAGCTAGAGCAATCAGGTAATAGAAAAAAATAGAGGACATCAAATTGAAAAAGAGGAAATCAAACTATCACTGTTTGCTGATGATATGATGATATATCTAGAAAACACTAAAGACTCATCCAAAAGAATCCTAGATTTGATAAATGAATTCAGTAAAGTTTCAGGTTACAAAATCAATGTATGCAAATCAGTAGCACCACTATTTATCAACAACAACCAAGCTGAGAATCAAGTCAAGAACTCAGTCCCTTTTACAAGAGCTACAGAAAATAAAATCAAATACCTAGGAATATATTTAACCAAAGAGGTGAAAAATCTCTACAAGGAGAACTACAAAACACTGCTGAAAGAAAGCATAGATGACACAAACAAATGGAAGCACATCCAATGCTCATGAATTGGAAGAAACAATATCTTGAAAATGACCATACTGCCCAAAGCAATCTACAGAGCCAATGTAATTCCTATCAAAGTACCAACATAATTTTTACAGGATGAATAAGTTCTGGAGATCTAATGTACAGCAAGGTGACTATAGTTAATATACTATATTATAAACTTGAAATTTGCTAAAAGAGTAGATATTAAAAATTCTCACCACATATCCACACACAAAATGTTAACGAGGTGAGTTGATGGATATGTTAGTTAGCTTGATTATGGTCATTATTCCATAATGTAAACATATAAAGCATCATATATGCCTTAAATATGTACAAGTTTTGTCAGTTATACCTAAATAAGGTTGGAAAATAAACAAATAAAATTTGGGGAACATTCAAATGGAGCTTAAATATAAAAGTTAAAACAATAAAACTTCTAGGAGATAATGCAATAAAATATCTTAATTACTCTGAAGTGGGCAAGTGTTTCTTAAACAAGACCCATAAGCACTAATCATAAGACTATAAATTGGACTTTATTATAATTAATGGCTTCATCAAAAGACATGATTAAGAGAGTAAAACTGTAAATTTACAGACTGGGAAAATATATTCCCAGTATATATGTCTGACAAAGAATAAGTATTTCAAAAATATATTTTTAAACACTACCAGCCAATAAGAAAAAGACAACTCAATTTTTTAGATGTGCAAAGATTTGAATAAGCACTTCAAAAAAAGGAATATCCAGATTGTTAATGAGCATATCAGAGATGTTCAACATTATCAGTCATTGTTAATCATTAGAGAAATGCAGATTAAAATCTTAATGAGACATGATTACAACTTCACCAGAATGACTGAAACTAAAAGGACTGATAATTTCAAGTAAAATATTGTGAGGTGAGGATGTGGAGCAACACTTTCACACACTACTGCAACTGTATATTGGTAGAACTACTTTAGAAAACTGTATACACTATGACTCAGTAATTCCGTTTATGGGTATATACCTGAAAGAAATGAGTGCTTATAAAACATATCTACAAGAATATTCATAGTTGCTTTTGGCCCAGGTGCAGTGGCTCATATTTGCAGCCCCGGCATTTTGGAAGGCTGAGGTGGGTGGATCACTGGAGGTCAAGAGTTCAAGACCACCCTGGCCAAAATGATAAAACCCCATCTTTACAAAAAATTAGCCAGACTGTGGTGGCGCATGCCTGTAACCCTAGCTAATTGGGAGGCTGAGGTGGGAGAATCTCTTGAACCCAGGAGGTAAAGGTGGCAGTGAGCTGAGATCTTGGCACTACACTCCAGTCTGGACAACAGAGCAAGGCCCTGTCAAAGAAGAAGAAAAAGAAGGCTAATAAGGAGAAGGAGGAGGAGGAGGGGGAAGACTCATAGCTGCTTTGTTCATAAGAGCCAAAAACTGAAAATACCCAAATGTTTACCAGAGTAAATAAATAGTGGTATCATTATATAACACAATACTACACAGCAATGAAAAAAACTACTGCTATGTGCAACAACATGAATAATCTCACAGATATGCTGACCAAACAAATCCAGACACAAAAGAATTCTGTATGGCTCCATTTGTATTAACTGGGAGATGGTAAAAGGGAACCTGCTGGGTGTTGAAACTGTTCTACATATGGATATATATGTATATATAAAATTCATCAAGCTGTACACTCAAGGTTGGGCACTTCACTGTATGTTATACTTCAATAAGAAAGTAAAAAATAAAATAAAACACTTATTTAGGATTTTCATATCTATGTTCATAGGTGAAAGTGGCTATAATTTACTTTTCCTATATTATCTTGCCTGGTTCTGGCATCAAGATTATACAAATCTCAGCAAGCTTGGTAGCTTTTACACTTCAAGTATTTTTTGAATGGTGGAAGAAGGTCACAGAGTCACTGTAAAGAGCAATTAAATAATATGTGAGTGTGTGTTGAGAAACACAATGCTCTGAAACATACAAGCCATTATTATGTTATCATCACCGTTGCGTTTCAATTCTGCTCTTATGTATGTCCATAACCATCTGACTGTTCACATTGGAAATAATTTCAGTTTGGCTCCAACAAAGAAAACTCTGAAGATTCTGAATCAGTTTGGTTTGGGAAAAAGTGAGAGAGAGAAAGCTTTATGGATATGAATATCAAGTACAGATAACAGAAACTTAAAAAGAGATACAGATCAAGTTCCAAATGTGATTTGGACAAAAATAAATAAAAGGTCACTTGTACTTGACCCTCAACCTAAAAGGGAATATTAAATAAGTTATGTTCCAATTGAATTCTCTTTGTGACATATTTGCTGTTCTCCAAATCACCTTTAATATAAAAGATAAAATAATCTCAAAACATACTGAAACGGTATTAGATACTGAAATGGTGATATAGATGTCTTGCTTTAATAATTCTGAGTCCTAAAATAATAAAATCTGTTGTTTACATAGAATTAGAATGAGTGAACAAACAACCATGTTTTTACAAACTTCAGCTACTCTCAGAGACGTGAAAGTAGCAAACTTCCAGGGAAAGGGTTAGAAGAACTGGCAAGGCAAGCTAGGGTAGTGCCAGGGGCTTTCACTTACATTTAATCACAAGAACACTGCAATGAGGAAAATATTATCCCCATTTAATTATAAAGAAACCTGAGTCAGAGGTTAAGTAACATGTACACAATCATATGGCCAGGAGACTCTCATACCAAAACTTGAATCAGTCTCTTCTCCTCCAAGACCCACCCTCTTTCTACTTAAATACCAATGAAAGTCAGCTGAGGTTCCCACACTATTTGAAAATGAACTGGGGTGAAAACTGAAAAATGACTCAGAGTAATCACAGACATAGAACATTAGCTGCAAGAGACACATTTGAATGTCATCTGAACATCCTGTGGTTTTGAAGAATTATCCCTTTTCCCAGGACAAGCAAAGTCCAGGCCCATTACAAGCCACACATCTTTGCAGAAGACATAAACATTTTCCCTTGTTTCTTCATTTATCTGACTTGTCAGACATAATGAAAACAGAACAGCCTACCCATAAGCATTGATTTATCTTGTTTAATATAATCTATTAAAGTTTAATTGACAATCATAACTGTTAAAAATTAAAGAATGATAGAAGTTCAAGGTTTTAAATATATTCAGAAAAAAACAAAGGTAAATCAGAGAGAGATAGGCAGGGAAAGGGCCAGATGTTTAATCAGAAACTCCCATCTAACTGGTTCAAATGAACCAGTTGCAGAGACTCAAACTCCCTAATGAAGTAGCTCCATCAGGTCACTTACAGTGTGTTCACACCAACAGCATGCATGGGAAGTAGTCAGTCCAGGGCAAGCAGCGCTGACAGCTGGAGAGTCATGTAAGTGTGGTCATGATATAGCCCTAGGAAAATCACAGATGGGGAACTGAGGAGTCTAACATGGGAACTCAGCCCTGGGAACTCCTAGCCTGATCAGCACATGCATCGTTTTGCAATCATTATCAAAATTACCACAAAATTATTGTTGTCCTGGGGGTGAGGAGAAGGCCTATTTTTGCACTCTGGTTTCACCAAAGGTTCCAAGATGACTACTTAAATTTTCAGAATAAATAATTTCCTTTCCCATGATTGACTCAAGAAGCCAAGCCTTCTCTCATGACTTTTAATTCTAGTTCTTTAATCTGAATTTTTCAGTGGCCTTGAGCAAGGCGTTGGAGTGCGCAATGCCTTAATTCCTCCAGTTGCTAAATAGCAATAATGATACCTGCTGTCTTAAGGCTGTAAGACTAATTGCTTAAAAATTGCTAAGCATTTTGAAAAAAAAAATAGGTTGGGAGGAAAGAAATACCATTTTTTGGAGAGAGTGCAATGTAAATAACATCTTTGAGTCTTTGATTTACTTCTTTCAATTTATTACAAATTTCACTCTAATCTTCAAACTCACTCAATTCCTTCCCACCACAGCACCTGTCCACATTCAGATCCCTGTGTAAGATGCTATTATCCTGTCCCTGGTCTGCCATCATCTGATCAACTCCTACATATCCTCATCTCTCAGCTTAAGTGTCCCTTCCTCAGAGAAGCTTCATGAGGGCAGGAAGGGCAAGGACAGTGCCTGTCATGGTCACCACTGAATCCCCAGCGCCTAGCACAGCATCTGGCATATGGAAAGGGCTCAATAAACATTCATTTCATTTATTTATTTAATGAACATATGTGGAATCTTGGGCAACTCATATAATAATCATTGGCCTTGGTTATCTCATCTGCAAAATAGATAGCTAAAATAAATAATCTCCAGTGTCCCTTCAGCACTAACATTCTGGAACTTTGACTTGGGGATCAGCATCCTGCAGTTGACCTTAAACCCCTTTTTCATTTTATTCTACCTAATGGTTTCTACTTTACTACTGAGCTCACCATGATGGTTAATTTCATGTGTCATCTTGGCTGGGCCACAGGGTATCCAGATATTTGGTCAAACTCTGAGTGTTTCCATGAGAGTGTTTTGGATGAGGTTAACATGAAAATTAACATGCTGTTGACTCTAAGTAAAGCAGATTGCCCTTCATGATGTAGTTTGGCCTCATTCAGTCAACTGACAGCCTGGATAGAACAAAAAGACCAGCCTCCACAATCAAGAGAGAATTCTCCAGCAGACTGCCTTCAAACTTTATCTGCACATCAGTTCTTGGACCTATGGCAGACTGCCATTAAACTCTACCTGAAACATTGGCTATCTTGGTTTTCCAGCCAGTTGGCCCACTCTGCAGATTCTGGATTTCCCAGCCTCTGTAATCACATCAGCCAATTCCTTAAAATATATTTTTAAAAATTAATGAATATATATATTCATTGCTTGCATTACATACTGGTTTTCCTCTGAGGTATAACATAGTTGTATTCAATATTAATGCATATTTTTCTGTTTTGGATATTTTAATGCACACTTTAACTAATATGGCACCACCATTTTGCCCAAAGATCCAATACAAATTAGAATAGGGCCATATCAGTTTCTGATTATTCAGTAGCTTGTTAATTAGTTGATACATTTAAGGATGGCCTTGTTAGAAAGTTGAAACGTATTTCGTGAAGGGAGTTGTAGTGAAATTTCCACTCCATTCTGGCTCATCCCCCAAAATTTTGGGGTCATAGGCTAGAATTAGTCCCGTAGGAAAGTCTGACATTTTCTCTGGCTAAAAGAAAATCACATTTCCCATATGTGAAAAGTATCCTAAATGAACACAATCAACTCAAACTTGAGGTAAACAGTTGAGTGTTATTTTATAAACACACTAGCAAATAAGTTTATTCTACATGGCTTCTCACTACAATGAACAATAATTTTTCTGTCTCCTTCTCTATCTCTTTTTTCTTCTTTTCAGTTTGCAAGTACTATCAAAGTAACAGCCAGACAGTAACAGAGAAGTCTGAGCAGGCCATCAAAAATAAGAGTCACATGACAATTCTTTCATGATGGATACTTTTAGCAAAGTACGACTAGGATAAAAGCAGAATAACTTGTGACATTTGTTATGTCACACCATTTGAAAGGGAAAGACCTAATTTTATGTTACACTTAAATCTATTAAATTAAAATCCAAAGAGAAATATAGTTTTTATTCAAATTTATTCAATGCTTTCAACAATATGAAAATATATATGGATAAGGTTATTCATGCAGCACTGTTTGAAACTGCAAAATATTGGAAACAACCTAAACATTCATACATAGGAGAATGTTTGAATAAACTATGGTACATCCATACAGTGGAGTACTACACAGCTTTAGAAACAGAGCACAGCAAAAGAACAAAGAAAATCTCTATAAACTGATGTGGTGAAATTTTTCGGACATTTAGTGAAAAAAGCAAAATGCCATACAGTACCTTTAATATGCTATCTTTTCATAAAAAAGAAGAGAAAGAGAAGAAAATATATATGTATCTGTATATCTGTTCAAAAAGAAACACATAGAGATTGCTGAGACTAGTTAACCACAGCAGGAGGAGATAATAAGGAGATATAATAGAAGGATTTGGGAAAGGGAGGTGAAAATGTTGCTTCCCAAGAATGCCTTTTTGCACAGTTCTGACTTTTGGAACCACATTAATAATTCATGTGCTCAAAAAAAGTGAATAAAATTAACAAATAGAAGGAGAAGCCAGATAATTTATTCAATGTTTTATTTTTTATTTTGGCCACATACAATGTTCAGGACACAGCTTTACTAGGTGGTTTTGGAAATGTTTTATTTAGGCTTTATACTCTTTTCTTTGTCCCTACCACCATGGAATCACAGATTAGTAATAGTTCAGCTTCTAAAATCTTACTAGAACACAAATTTTCAAAAAATATTCTTTTTATTATATTCAGAAAGGTAATACTTATATCACACAGAACCTAATTTTTTAAAGGTACACATAAATGTGTACTCCCATAAGCAACATTTGAAAATACATTGTATTTTTCATCCTTGGGTAGACCTAAATTTGCAGATTCAAGCAATAGCATGCTTTTGCCCACTTATTCTATTCTTTCCCTGATGCTTTATCTGGTGTGGAGTCCTTGACAGCCTTCATGATGTTCTCTCAGATTATCCCGGGGAAATGAGAAATAGTCAGAAGGTGCCTTTTCAGCATCACAGGTAACATTTAGGATAAACTTCTCATATGAGATGACAGTGGCCTGTTTTTCTGCTAATAAATCACTGCTCATTTTTCCTACTGTCACTCTGTTGCCTATCTATATAATAATAATCCCTTTTTAATTTCATATTTTACAAGAGGCTTCATTCAGCTTAAATTTGAAAGACCCAACTTTTAGCTCCAGAGCCTAGATGATGAATCTTCCCATTTAAATCACATTTTTTCCTAAATAGACATACACAGTACATAGGCTAAAATTACAAAATTATTTAGAGTGCAAACTGGAATTGAACACTGACCTATAAAGGGTCACTTTGAGACAACTTGATCCTTAGTAGATCATTCCCTTTTCCTAGCAATACATTATCACTGATATTACTATAGCTATGGCAAAACAAAATCACATCATCCTAAAATGGAACTATCTGTGATAAAATAAGAAGATGATCATCTACTATGATATCAAAAATTGGCTTCCAGATTTGTGGAAGAGTCTGGACAAGATAAACCTATAAAATCCATTTTAACTCTAAAATATACAGTTTATGAGCTATATCTATCATAAATCAGGGACAAAAGCAACTTATTGATTCCTTTTTGAAACCATGAACTAAGGTAAGAATTTACACAGAACATGCAAGTGATTTTTGCAGTGTGCAAGCCCTCCATCTATACAGCCAGTCTTGTCTATTTCAAAGGATAAAGTAATAATCATCACTCATTAGAAAGCAAGTAGCAAAATGGGCATAGGAGCTTGACCTGAGAGGGTACCATTCACGGTACACAGCTCAGAGCCTTCCACTGGAACCCTGTCTTTCTCAATGTCACTTCCATTAGTAGAAGGGAAATGAACAACTCCGCTTCAAAAAGAAGAGCCATCGATCAGGCACAGTGACTCATGCCAGCACTTTGACTTCAGTGACTTCCCAGCACTTTGGGAGGCTGAGGTGAGCAGATCACTGGAAGCCAGGAGTTAAACACCAGCCTAACCAAGATGGAAAAACCCCTCGTCTCTACTAAAAATACAAAAATTAGCCAGATGTGGTGGCAGTGCACCTGTAATCCCAGCTACTTGGGAAACTGAGACAGGAGATTCACTTGAACCTGGGAGAAGGAGGTGGCAGTGAGCCAAGATCAGGCCACTGCACTCCAGCCTGGGTGACAGAGTGAGACTCCATCTCAAAAGAAAAAAAAAAGCCATGGATTTTCCTGCTACCATTACAGCAATTGATAACACAGCGTCATCTCTTTACTCCCTGGAATTTTGACTTTACCATGGGTATATTGTTCATGCATTCTTTGTCAGAATCTCACATTCTGTACACATTTACGCTTGGAAAAACACTGTGTATATATCTTCATGCTACAAATGAGTAGTCTTTTTCCCTCTTCCTGTTTTTACTGATTTTGAGGTTGAGAGTATTAATATGAATGAGACCATTTTAAACAAGAGGGTCAATTTGAAATTTAAACCAGGAAACAAAAATCACTAGCATAAAAACTGAATCACTGGCAGGAAAACTTATCATCTAAAATATACTACCCTTTTCAACCAAGTCATAACTATTATCCAACTTAATATCTAACTTTGTTACTCATCAAGATACATATGTATACACATGTATTCATACAGCTTGCATTTAGTGCAAGACATGCTGCTTAGCATTTGTAAATCTACAGCAAAACAAACTTCATCAAATGAATCATGTTTTCCTGTTGATTTACTTAAAGATAAAACTGATCAATGAATGTCAGGAAATCATAACTGGAGATTTAATAAATCATTTTTATTATACTTGCTAATAGAAAACAATGTTTTTAGAAAATAACAGTAAAATATTCTAATTGTATGGATATTATTGTTATGTGAGAATGATTCCTTTAAAAATAATTGAGAATGAAATAATTGTATCAAAAGCTTAAATGGCATGACTACATTTGCTTTTACTATTTATTTGCAGAAATTTCTACACTTTTTAGGACTTTAGGGAAACTTTCCACTAACTCTAACTTTACATACCATCAAACAAAATTTCGTTATTTTTTAACTTTGTACCTGCACCAACCAATCTATTTCTAAAGTTAATATGATTTTGTAACTGAGGATAGTGTCATCACTGGTGGAGGCTATTAATACATCAATCTGATGTTTTTCTGTTTGGCAAAATGACAATTGTCAGGCCTTAGGATAAGCAGGAACTCCAGCTAGCAATGGTAGAGGATATATTATATGAAATGTAATATGCTGCAGGATGGGAAACAATTGCCTCACAGAAACCCAGTTAACTGAATTCCAAAATTTAGATAACTGAGCTTTTTCATGGCTTTACTATAGGAAATGGAACCCCCAGATTTAGTCACTCACAGGTTAAAGAGAGAGTTAAACAGTTCCACTAAACTAATAAGATGAAGCCAACTTAAGCTTCTATTTGAAGAAAACTGATTTTTAAGTGGTTTATTTAGAAGCTATCTCTATTGCATTAGTATTACATGATAGAAATGTTGACTCTTCCGTCAAAGGAAAGAAACTCATGGTGGTAGACCATTAAAGAAGAAGATAAGTATATGTATGAAGTAGTTACTTCATCATTAAGCTTGGTGGGCTAGGATCCTTCATAATGAATATCACCTAAAAAATTATTTCATCTTATTCTGGATATCTAAAAGTCTAAGAAAACTAATTGGAATTGT
>NW_016107585.1:1905163-1910163 GCF_001604975.1 Cebus imitator | reverse complement strand
CGATTCTAATACCAGTTGAGACCTATCTTTTAATATTTCTCCAGTGATGGATTAGGGATCGGGGAAATTCATCTCAGATCATAGAGCCTAATTTAATAAGGGATCATTCCAAGAGTATTGCATTTTATAATAATGTCATTTAATGTGTCGTCTTCCATTTTTACTGTCCCATATGTATGCTTACACGATGGTGCCATAGGAATAAACTTTTAAAGAACCAGAATCATTTTTAGTTTTCATTTTCCTTAAGTAGGGGGCCCATCAATGAAAGCATCCATTAGTACTTTTATTATCACAAAATAAGGGAGTGAGGGAAATATCTGATTTGGAGGAAAACTTAATAGAACTGTAAGTAAATATTCAACTTTTTACAGCGTCTTAAGCATTGAAGGTGAAAATGTTTAAGAGAAGATTTAAATAAATCAAATTTTATCATTTGATATATTACAATAATACAAAAACCTGGTGACCTAGTAGTTTAAAATGCACAAAAAATAGCATTCTAAAAATCTAATCTTGCTTCCTCCTATTGCACCTCATTTTCAACTGATTTACAATGCGAGTGAAGATTTAATAACTGCTTAGTAAAGACTAATTACTCATAGTGACTAACTTTAGGGAAATAACATGAAGGGCTATTTTTCCATAAATTGCATTCACTTACTCAATGAGGAAAACAAATTGTCAGGAACAACATTATATGAAGTACTTAACTTTATTATTTTATATTAATATCTAACTGTATTTAATCAACTTTGCTATTTTTATCTTGGCATTATAGTGAATGCGAAACATTTGGCAATTACTAGGGCACTAGTTATGCAAGTTCAGGTCAGAGCATCACAACCATATAAATGTCAATACATTATTATTGGCTATAACTCCTACACCAGCAGCAGGAGTGCTGCTTAATCACAATTATGTTCTATAAAGCCTTTAGGACAGCTGGTGTTGTACCGTAATAAGAAAGTTTCCCTTCAGATGTATTCTCTAGATTGGGTCTTTACCTTTAGATAATATCTTTAATAATGTCCTTTTTCATTCTGATGGCATTAGTTTAAACACATAAACTCTATGAATGTAAATTATACCATAGAAACATTACTTTGTGGCAACAATCTGAATATAGCCATTTTTCAAAAATAGAAATAATCTGAGTAGAAATGCAATACACTTTAAAATTCTTTTTAAAATTTTTGCCCCTGTGAATATTTTCCTATATGGTTTGTAGTTCAGTTATTCTCAATGTATTACAAAAGTTTCAACTCTTTACTTGGATTTTAAAATAAATCTCATTTTCTCATAGCCTTTGACTTTTTATTCCTGCCTTGCCTAAATACACCTTCTTGCTATTTTTTCCCCACCTATCTTCAGGACTTTCATCTGTTTTTCTTTTTTTACTATGTTACATTGTCTATTGCATCCTAAAATAATTCCCTAGGACCTGTTTCTTTTTCCTTTACCACATTTTTAATTTAACTGTCTTTATTTCTGTTCATTCAGTTTATGTTCTCTTAGCCATTTCAAGTTATCTTTTCATCTTTTACTATTTCTTTTAAAAAATCATAAGTTCTCCTTTTGATAAGAATAATATAACATATATACAGGTTGATTCCTCGAATCTCTTTAAGGAAGCAATTTGCCAGGAAAAAAAAAAAACCTATGATATTCAAAACCATGTAAATCAATCAAAGAAAAAAAGAACACTGAATATTATCATCAAGAATAATTCAAAGTGATTATTTTAGTCATATATGGAATGATAGAAGCAGGGGTAAAAACAAAGAAATAAGACCTAAAACAAACATTTAAAACTGAGTACATATTATTAAAAATCACTAACAGTGATTTGGGGGCAATAATCAAAGATAATCCTGCCACTTGCTTTTCAAAAATCTGACTCATTCCATTTTATTTCAGAAACCAAATGTGATGTGAAAGCTATATTTAAAATACTTGTGTTTTACCTGTTTTATTGTGAAATTATGGTCATATAAGCATCCACGAAATCCACTGGTTATTATATGAAAATATTAATACTACAACATTCCAAGTCTTTACTATGAACAGATTAACATAGTAAAACCACTTGGAAGCTAGAAAACATTTCTATGTGGACATAAAAGATCTTTCCATATACCATGATTAGGACTTTAGAAAATTAATAGTATTTTTCTTTACATTCAAAACACATGTGCTAAATAAATAAAGAAGGACCTAATAATTTAAAAAACAGTTTACATCTGAATTTGCTTCAAAAGTGAGGAGGAGGGACCAGAATTTTGACATGATATTGAACAAATTGATGTTTACATACAAGTGTTCACAACAAAATTCATGTAGGATTAATCAAAGTGGCATAAGCACAGAAACAGACTGAATTCAAAGAACTATGCTCTTCATGCCAACTGAATGAACCATATATATTCTATTCAATGCTTTTGTAAAAATCCACTGTATATCATTGTAGTCATTTTTGGCAGTTGTCTTATTAGCTCAATTAAATTGAAAAAAAAAGTTTTCTTTTTTTTTTTTCTTTAATTTACGATTTTTTTTTGACACAATAAAACATACTATAAGTGTCAAATTTTTCTTTTCAGCACCTTTGAAGCCAAGATCTGAAAAGTTTTTCTTACGAGAAAGTAAGGTTGAGGGGCAATGACACTGAAATCTACAAAAGAAAGGTCTAGTGATTCCAGCAGCCAATGGTTATTGTTCTCAGGGACTAAAGTCCTCCAAGCAAAAAATTATTCTAGAGAAGTTAATTGAATGCATTTAATACAAAATTATCTACAGAATACTAAGTTTTTAAAATATGATGGTACATTACAAATCAGCATCTCCCTTAAACCAAACTATTGAGATCAATAGTCCCCTATGATTATACATTCTTAACATCCCCCATACACTGTTCCATGGTGAAATAACTTTTCAATGCTAAGCCTACTTGGAAATTGTTAAATTTCAGAAGACTATGATATAAGCTACTAATTTACAGTATTTTAGTTTGGCTCAGCTAAAGGAGAGAATTAAACTACTTTAGCATTACAGGAGTTTACCTAGTATTTGTACAGTATATTCACATCTGTTAACTCCCTTGAGCCTCACAATAACCCAGTGAGGTAGGTACTATTATACCCACTCATAAAGGTAGTTTTATAAATTTGCCAAAGATTACACATTTATTAAGTGGCCGAGTTGAGACTTCACAAGTCATCTTTTGACATGACTTTGTGCATGATTCTACTTCACATGATGCAAAACTGAACTAAAAACTGGAGATACATAGTTTATTCCCCAGGAAAAAAAAAATTTGTCTATGACACTGTTACCTTTAAGAACGTACCTGGAGGAGGATCCAAGATGGCCAATTAGGAGCAGCTCAGGATTGCAGCTCCCAGCGAAAGCGCCCAGGGTGAGTGGACACTGCATTTCCAGATGGATTTTTATTGCCCACAAACCAGGAGATTTCAGGTGGAGGAGCCCCACGGGTCGCCAGCACAGCGAGTCTCCACACAATATACACGGGTCTGAGCAGGCGCCGTTTTAGCTGGCGATTGGAGCTCCTGGGAGACAGATTTGCCCATGCAACTGATAAAAAGGGGGACTGAAACAGGGAGCCAGGCCAGGAGATTCCCGGGCGAAAAGCACCATGAATCTCCAGCTAGGCTGTTTCAGGCGGCGCAGGGAGTTGCCGCTTGGGAAATTACACAGATCTGCAGCCCCTTTTCAACAGGCGACTGGCACACCTGGGAGACAGAGTCGCCCATTCAGCTGAAAAAAAGGGGACTGAAACAGGGAGCCAGGTGATCAGGCTTGGCCGGTCCCACCCCCACAAAAAACAGCAATCTGAAACGCTCTGGATTGAGAGTTTCACAGCAAGCACAGCTGAACCGGGGATTGTTCAGTTCTGTTGGCAGGGGTGGGGGCATCCACCATTACTGAGGCAGTCCACCACTACCTACGTAGTCTGCCATTGCTGAGGCAGCCTGCCATTACAGAGAGAGTCCGCCATTACAGAGGTGGGCCGCCATTGCAGAGGCAGTTCTAACTCTACTCCTATAAACAGGACTACAGGTAAGTTGACACTGCAGCTGGGCAGAGCCCACAGCAGCTCAGCAAATTCTCTGCAGGCAGACTGTGACTAGGCCACCTCCTGGCTGGGCAGGGCAACCCTGAAAAAAGGCAGCAGCATGACAGAAACTTATAAATAAAGCCCTAACTCCCTGGGACAGAGCACCTGGAGGAAAAAAAAAAAAAAAAGGTGTTGGCCTTTATGAGTTCTGCTGCAGCAGACTTAAATTACCTGCCCAGCAGCTCTGAATGGAACAAAGGAGTTCACAGCTCAGCACTTGAGCTCCTGTAAATGACAGACTGTCTCCTTAAGCAGCTCCCTGACTCCCATATATCCAAAGAGTCACCTCATAAAGGAGAGCTCAGACTGACATCTGGCAGGTATCCTGGGACAAAGATAGCAGAAGAAGAAACTGGCAGCAACCTTTACTGTTCTGCAGCCACTTCAGGTGATCCCCAGGCAAGCAGGGCTTAGAGTGGATCTCAGCAGTCCTACAGCAGAGGGAACTGACTGTTAGAAGGAAAACTAAGAAACAGAAAAAAATAACTTCATCATCGACAAACTGGACGTCCACTCAGAGACCTCATCTGAAAGTCAACAACTACAAAGTTGACAGGTAGATAAATCTACAAAGATGGGAAGAAACCAGTTCAAAAAGGATGAAAACACCCAAAACCAGAACACCTCTCCTCCTCCAAGGGATCACAACCCCTCACCAGCAAGAGAACAAGGCTGGATGGAAAATTAGTCTATGAATTGACAGAAAGAGGCTTCAGAAGGTGGATAATAAGAAACTTCTCTGAGCTAAAAGAACATGTTCTAACCCAATGAAAGAACTAAGAACCTTGAAAAAAAAGTTTGACAAAATGCTAACGAGAATAAACAGCTTAGAGAAGAATATAAGTGAATTGATGGAGCTGAAAAA
>NW_016107585.1:1874214-1904129 GCF_001604975.1 Cebus imitator | reverse complement strand
ATAATGGTAAAGGGATCAATGCAACTAGAAGAGCTAATTATCCTAAATATATATGCACCCAATACAGGAGCACCCACATTCATAAAGCAAGTTCTTAGAAACCTACAGAAAGACTTAGACTCCCACATAATAATCATGGGAATCTAAGTAATAATAATAATAATAAACACCCTACTGTCAATATTACACAGATCAATGAGACAGAAAATTAACAAGGATATTCAAGAATTGAACTCAACTCTGGACCAAGCAGACCTAATAGACATCTACAGAACTTTCCACCCCAAATCAACAGAATATACATCCTTCTCAGCACTACATAGCACTTATTCTAAAATCAACCACATAATTGGAAGTAAAACACTCTTCAGCAAATGCAAAAGAACAGAAATCATAACAAACAGTCTGTCACCACAGAGCAATCAGATTAGAATTCAGGATTAAGAGAGTCACTCAAAACCACACAACTACATGCAAACTAAACAACCTGCTCCTGAATGACTACTGGGTAAATAATGAAATTAAGGCAGAAATGAATAAGTTATTTGAAACCAATGAGAATGAAGACACAATGTACTAGAATCTCTAGGACACAACTAAAGTGGTGTTTAGAGGGAAATTAATAGCACTAAATGCTTACAGGAGAAAGTGGGAAATATTTAAAATTGACACCCTAACATCAGAATTAAAAGAACTAGAGAAACAAGAGCAAACAAATTCAAAAGCTAGGAGAAGACAAGAAATAACTAAGATCAGAGCAGAACTGAGGGAGACAGAGACATGAAAAACTCTTCAAAAAAATCAGTCAGTCCAGGAACTGGTTTTTTGGAAAAACTAACAAAATAGATAGACTGCTAGTCAGACTAATGAAGAAAAAAAGAGAGAAGAATCAAATAGACACAATAAAAAATGATAAAAGAGAGATCACCACTGAGCCCACAGAAATACAAACTATCATCAGAGAATACTATAAACACCTCTATGCAAATAAACTAGAAAATCTAGAAGAAATGGATAAATTTCTGGATACATACACCCTCCCAAGACCAAACCAGGAAGAAGTTGAATCCCTGAATAGACCACTAACAAATTTAAAATGGAGGCAGTAATTAACAGTCTATCAACCAAAAAAGCCCAGGACCAGACAGATTCACAGCCAAAATCGACCAGAGGTAGAAAAAGGAACTGGTATCATTCCTTCTGAAACTATTCCAAATAATAATAAAAAAAGAGAGACTCCTCCTAACTCATTTATTGAGGACAGCATCATTCTGATACAAAACCTGGCAGAGACACACAACAAAAGAAAATTTCAGGTCAATATCCATGATGAACGTTGATGTGAAAATCCTCAAAAAAATACTGGCAAACCAAATCCAGCAGCACATTAAAAAGCTTATCCACCAAGATCAAGTTGGCTTCATCTCTTGGATATACGGCTGGTTCAATATACACAAATCTATAAATGTAATCCATCACATAAACAGAACCAATGTTGAAAACCACATGATTATATCAATAGATGCAGAAAAGGCCTTTGATAAAATTCAACACCCCTTCATGGTAAAAACTCTCAATAAACTAGGTATCAGTGGAATGTATTTCAAAATAATAAGAGCTATTTCTGACAAACGCACAGCCAATATCATACTGAATGGGCAAAAACTGGAAGCATTTCATTTGAAAACTGGCACAAGACAAGGATGCCCTCTCTCACCACTCCTATTCAACATAGTATTGGAGGTTCTGTCCAGGGCAATCAGACAAGAAAATGAAATAAAGCGTATTCAAATAGGAAGAGAAGAAGTCAAATTATCTCTGTTTGCAGATGACATAATTGTATATTTAGAAAACCCCATCGTTGCAGCCAAAAAACTCCTTAAGCTATAAGCAACTTCAACAAAGTCTCAGGATACAAAATCAATGTGTAAAAATCACAAGCAATCCTATACATCAATAATAAACAAACAGAGAGCCAAATCATGAGCAAACTCCCATTCACAATTGCTACAAAGAGAATAAAGTACCTAGGAATACAACTTAACAAGGGATGTTAAGGACCTCATCAAGGAGAACTACAAACCACTGCTCAAGGAAATAAGAGAAGACACACAAATGGAAAAACATTCCATGCTCATGGATAGGAAGGATCAATATTGTGAAAATGACCATACCTCCCAAAGTAATTTATAGATTCAATGCTATTCGCATCAAGCTGCCATTGGCTTTCTTCACAGAATTAAAATAAACTACTTTAAATTGCATATGGAACCAAAAAAGAGCCCTCATAGCCAAGACAATCCTGAGCAAAAAGAACAAAGCTGGAGGCATCATTCTACCTGATTTCAAACTATACTACAAGGCTACAGTAACCAGATCATCACGGTACTGGTACCAAAACAGATATACAGACCAATGGAAAAAAAACAGAGTTCTCAGAAGTAACACCAGACATCTACAATTATCTGATCGTTGACAAATCTGACAAAAACAAGCAATGGGGAAAGGATTCCCTATTTAATAAATGGTGTTGGGAAAACTGGCTAGCCATATGCAGAAAACTGAAACTGGACCCCTTCCTTACACTTTATACAAAAATTAACTCAAGATGAATTAAAGACTTAAACATAAGACCTAAAACTATAAAAACCCTAGAAGAAAACCTGGGCAATACCATTCAGGACATAGGCACAGGCAAAGACTTCATCACTAAAACACCAAAAACAACAGCAACAAAAGCCAAAACTGGCAAAAGGGATCTAGTTAAAGAGCTTCTGCACAGCAAAAGAAACTATCAACAGAGTGAACAGGCAACCTACAGAATGGGAGAAAATTTTTGTAACCTATCCATCTGACAAAGGGCTAACATCCAGAGTCTACAAGGAACTTAAACAAATTTAGCACATCACACTGCCATGTGTGTACCTATGCAACAATCTTGCATGTTCTTCACATGTACCCCAAAACCTAAAATGCAAAAAAAATAAATTAATTAAAATAAAAAAAAATTTTTTAAACCCCATCGAAAAGTGAGTGAAGGATATGAACAGACACTTCTCAAAAGAAGACATTTATTCAGTCAAAAAACATGTTAAAAAAAAAAAAGCTCATCATCACTGGTCATTAGAGAAATGCAAATCAAAACCGCAATGAGATACTACCTTATGCAGTTAGAATGATAATCATTACAAAGTCAGGAAACAACAGATGAGATGCTGGAGAGAATGTGGATAAATAGGAACACTTTTACACTGTTGGGAGTGTAAATTAGTTCAGTCATTGTGGAAGACAGTGTAGCAATTCCTCAAGGATATAGAGCTAGAAATACCACTTGACCCAGCAATCTCATTACTGAGTATATACCCAAAGTATCATAAATCATTCTACAATAAAGGAACATACACACGTATGTTTATTGCAGCACTATTCACAATAGCAAAGATTTGGAACCAACCCAAATGCCCATCAATGTTAGGCTGGATTTTTTTTAATGTGGCACATATACACCATGGAATATTATGCAGCCATGAAAAAGAATGAGTTCATGTCCTTTGCAGGGACATGGATGAAACTGGAAACCATTCTCAGCAAACTAACACAGGAACTGAAAACCAAACAGCCCATGTTCTCACCCATAAGTGGGAGTTGAACAATGAGAACATAATGAGCACAGGCAGGGGAAGAACACACATGGGGGCCTGTCAGGGGGTGGTGGGCAAGGGGAGGGAGAGCATTAGGAAAAATACCTAATGTAGATGATGGATTGTTGAGTGCAGCAAACCACCATGACACGTGTAACAAACCTGCACGTTCTGCACATGTATTCCAGAATTTAAAGTATGGAAAAAAAAAACGGACCCACATTGGGCCCATAAAAGGATATTCCATAGTGTATTAAATTTCTTAAAAGTCTTTTTTTTCTGTTCAACCTAAATCATTTCATCACATTTCACTGATCCAACAGTATCCTCTTTTGGGCCCTCATGGTGTTGTAACTTTGAAATATATTGTTACAGAACCTTTTGCAGATATCTATAATTTCTTCTCATCACTTTTCTGGTTATATATAATTGGCTATTTTCATCAAATTTTCAGGCTACTTATGTATAATAAACTTTGTTTTTCTATAAATCTCCCCATTTTCCAAGCCAGCTCTCTCTAACTTCCAAACGATCACAGGATAAATGATTACTGACGCTGCTACCCGGGTTTTACAGAGAGAACTATTTATTGCTATCCCCTGTGGGAACTTTCTCAGCTATTCATAGATTGGAGCAAATTCTAATCTGCATGTTGTAACAACCTGGCTTTGTATATTTACAGTGAATTTTGTTAGTCTAGTTGTTAATGATAATTTGTAAGAACCAAATCATATGATATCAAAGTGTGCCCTCTTTCAATTTTTTTTCTAATGAAATGTTTTTTATGTCCATTGTAACTTCCTTTTGATCATCTAATGCCAGACAGGCTAACCAGCAATTTCCTTAGCAATTATGATTAGCATATTATTAAGAATAAATATCATGCTCCTGCAATAAATAAGCAATCATGAAGATAAACATGGGAGCAGAGAGGTTGTTGTCAGTTCGTCAAACCTTCAACTGATTATAAATTCTGCTGTAACCAGCATTGCAGATTAAAAAGCAAGTATGGTCAGACGCTTCTTTCTTGCTGTGTTGTGCCTCTCTGTCATAAGGAATCTTCAAGCTAAATTTGTCCTTCTCTACGAGTGCACCTAAATATAATAGAAAAGTTAGCAGTGCCATTTACTTTTCATTTGTTTCCTCTTTAAAATGTCACCATTGTTTATGGATTCTTGCAGTTAAACAACACCCTCAAATTTTAAATATGAAGGTTAAATTCTTAAATTATAGTCCCAATTTAACAATGCTGCAATTATAGCTGAGATCATATTCTATCTTCTGTCACTCAAAACTTTTGCAAACTTTGTATCTTTTTACCTTCAATTGTATCCAATTTATAAGATGAAAATATTTAATTAAGAATAAGAACAGAACAGTTTGTTTTCATTATTTCTCCAGAGAGTTGGCTGATTTAATTATTTGATTGTAGGAAGCATCAATGGAGTTAAAAGTATTCCAGGTGAAGCCACTAAAGAAAAAGAAAAAAAAGTCAGTTGAGACTAAGTCAAGTCTTTAAGAATAACTTGAGGTGGAAAGATGGAATAATCATAATTATAGCAGTTACCACCCTAGTTCTAAGTGCATTGCATGCACTGTTATAGTCCTCATTTTCTAGATGAGACAGGAGCATGGTGAGATGAGGGCAGTGGTCCCAGATCAATTAGGCCCTGGCAAAATCAGGAGAGATGAGAGTTACTTGTAATCTGGAAAATGGTTTAATTTTGAATGAAAGTGTCCAGATTCCAGTTTCCTAAGAAGGCTATGCACCGGGTTTTCAGAAAAACTGTTTTAAAGTAAAAATTTTAGACCCAAGATTGGAAACCATTGACAATGTTTTTTTAAAACAACTTTATTGAGGTGTAATTGATGCACAGTAAACTCCGAATATCAAGCTGTAAAAAAAAAAAAGAATATCTCAAGGCATTATTTTAATCTAAACTTTATAAAGATAAAAGAATTGTTTGAGAAGTAACTAATGCTATGAAATGAAACACATTCAACTTTCTAAAAGTTAATTTCTAAACAATTAATTACATACATTAGATATATAAGTATGTATATTATATATAAATATATTTAATATATAATTTAATTATAATTTTAGATATTACATCATATATTTAATTACATATATTTAAATCACATGTAAAATATAATTTAAATAATTGCATGTATTAAATTATATATATAATTGTACATATATATACCCAAAAATGGAAAATAATTCTTTCTTAACTATAGTGTAATTAAATTATATTATACATGTAATAAATTATATATATAAAATAATAAATTACATGTAAAATTTAATTAATTACATATAATTAAACAATATCTGTATAATTATACATATATATATATATATATATCCAGAAGTGGAAAAGAATTCTTTCTTAATTACAGTGTAGTTCTGGCCTTAACCCCAATTCACTAAGCATTGATGGAGCCTAATTCAGGAGAGACTACAGGAAAAGATTCTGTCTCATCTTATCAGGTTTTCTTCTTCTGTTTCCTTCTTCTATTTCCCCTCATCTGTACAAGTTTATGCCATATGATCACTTCTTGAGTCAAGGCTGAGGCACTAATTTCAGAGAATTTTCACTCTCCCAAGGTTTACACCACATTCACTCATTCAGCAAACATTTATTGAGAATCCAACATGTGCCTGGCAGTAATGAAGCCAAATGTGGCCTCTATTCCCTGGAAGCATACAGTCTCACTAGGAAAACAGATACTAAACAAATACAAATATGATGTATATTACACAGGAAAAGTCCAGAGTACAGTCTATGGAGTTATGGAAGGCATTTCTAAGAAGATACGTAAGATGAACCCTAAATTATGTAAGATGAAAGGTGGAAAGAAAGAGCATTCCTGCCAGGAGAATTGCTTGTGCAAAGGCCTGAGAGGAGCTGACAGAAAATCAGCATGGCTGAAGTATAGGAAGTAAGGGAATAAATGAGACATAAAGAGGCTGGAAAGCTAGGCAGAGCCCTGTAGGCAATGTGAGGGATCATGAGTTTGACTCATGGGTATGGACAAGGGAAAGTCACTGACAGGTTTTAAGCTGAGCATTGTGAAAAGATCACTATGAGTACAGCATGGAGACTATGGGAGGAGAGCAAAGGCCGGTCACAGTAGCTGGGAGAAGGCAGTTTGGGAGGCTCTAGCAATAGTCTTGGCTAATGTTGATGGCTTAGAAGAGGGCAACGATAATGCTGTTAAAGAGAAGTGGATGTGTGCCACGATATATTTAGAAAAATTGCTAAGACTTGTGGACTGAACAGACGTGAGCAGTAAAATACTCCAGGAGAACAGACACATGAAAGTTGGGGGTACCAAGTAATTAAGGAGTAAAGATCTGAATTCCTGCAGAAGTTACAGAGAGGAGACAGCCCAGGGTTGGCGAAATGTGTCCCCCTACCCCCCACACACTTGTTTCTTCTTTCAGTAGGTTTACCTGGTGCTCTTTACTGTCACCATCTCTTGTTCCTGACTTGACAAAATGAGGCTTATATACCTGTGAGAAGAAGGGTAATAAAAAAACAATAAATAAATACATGTCAGATGATAACTACTAAAAAGAAAAAGAGGGGCGAGGTGAAAGATAACTGAAAGGTTTTGGTTTTGGCCTGAGCAGCTAAAAGAATTGCCATGAACTGAAATAGAGAAGAATGTGGGAAGACCAGGTATGGAGGGAACACCCAGAGGTTCAGCTTTGGATATCAACAGGCGGTTCGTTTTATCCATGATACAGGATTCTATGCAGCTGGTAATAAGAATAAGATAGATCTAAATGTGCCACGTCAAACAGCTCCAATACCTGTTAAGTAAGAAAAGCAAATCACGGAAGAATTTGTATCCTAAAATTCCAGTTTTGTTAAAATACACACACACACACACACACACACACACACACGCATCTTTCATATAGATATTCATATGCATGAAAAATACATAGAATAATATCTGCAAAAAAAGTGTTAATTAATGGTGTTACTTATAGGAAATGGAAGGAATGAAGAGAAAAAAATGAGGTGTTTTACATCTTATGTTCTGATCTTATGTATTTTAATTTTCTCCAATTAAAAATGCACTCACATAATTTTTTAATTCCATAAAACAAACAAAAAAGAATTTACTAAGAAAATGAATAGCTCTATCAGCATCTGAAATGGAAGTGTAAAAAAAATAAAAAATAAATAAAAATTAACAAAAAAGAAAATGAATAGCATAGGAACTAATAAAGTTACAGCATGAGACTGAAAGGCCGTGACCCACTACAGACTCCAGAGAACTCCATTCTTCTTATTGAGCTAGAAAAAAGATTAGACATCAAATTGTGAATTTTAGTTAAAAAAAAACTGTTTCAAGGAAACATAAGAAATCTAAATCAGATATGAGTGTCATAAATTCGGCTCTCAAAAATGGAAAAGATATCCCTGAGGTAAAACCATAGGAAACACAGACAGGGTCACAAAAGGATGTGGAACTTTTAGATCATGTCAGGGATTCTATTTGGGGCGAAACAGGCAACCAGCCTTGGAAGTCCATGCCCAAAGGTCAGCTTTCCTAAGATTGTTATGCTTTCAATGGTTCCTTTCCATACCTATCATATGCTATTTGTAATTCTTAATTGTACATTAGATTTCCTTACATCAATTGATTATAAAGCTGCCATTGCCTATATTTTACTTTGGGGAAAAAGAAAAAGAAAAATAAGATACAGTAGGTGACTCTGATATATTAGCCACTGGGCTAGACTATTACATAGTCAATTTAATTAAGCAACTAGCACACTCAGGAAATGTGTTTTTAAAACTCTTACATGAAAACATATTTTAAGTGCATCACAAAGAGCACCAGGGCAAAGATTATGGTTCATTTTTTCTGTTTCCTTGGTTCTTAGCACAGGACTAGGCACCAGATAACTAGTAAGTTTTAGACAAATGTTTATGGGTTGATTGGACAGGCAAGAAGAGATCATTCAGGGGAGCCCTGTAAATAAATCTTGTATATCCTATAAATCAAGAATAAGCAAAAGAATTTCTGAGCTCACAATATATGCCATGCACCAACCTCGATCTTTTACATATATCACTTTATGTAATCCTCACAGCAACACAGTTCTGGTAGATTTTATAGTCTTAAAGATGAGAGAACTGAAGCCCAGTGATATAGTTTAGATTTGTGCTCAAGTCTCATATTGAAGTATAATCCCTAGTGTTGGAGGTGGTGCTTTGTGGGAGGTGATTTGATCATGGGCATGGATATCTTTCTTTTTTTTTTTTTTTTTTTTTGCTCTTGCTTCCACCATGTAAAGTGCTTGCTCCAACTTTGCCTTCTACCATGAGTAAAAGCTCCCTGAGGCCTTCCTGAAGCAGGTGCCAGCATGCTTCCTCTATAACCTGCTGAACCATGAGCCAACTAAACCTGTTTCCTTATAAGTTACCCAGTCTCAGGTATTTCTTTATATAAATGCAGGAATGGCCTAATACACCCAGTGAGAGTGACTTGCCAGTGACCATTTTGGCAATCAGTAATGGTAGATTTAAACCAAATCTCTCTGACTTCAAGCTCCATGGTCTTTTCCCTGCAGCCCAGAACCTGTCCCAAAAAATCATTTGGTAATAGTATAGAGAAAAAATTGAATTGTATATGTCTCATATGCTTAAGGAGTATGTGGTTACATCTATATTTTTCTAGATTTTTTTTTAGTGAACATTGATTTTCAGTTTACACCATGATACAGGAGAACCAGTCTACCCTTCAAAGCTTTGTGTTGTTTTTCATGTGACTATTAAAAGTTTACACTGGAGGTGGTCTAGAAACTGTTTACAGATAGCTCTACCCAGATTTTACCAAAAGTAATTCAAATTACACTACCCAAACCTCAGGATTTTGCCTCTCATATAAAGAAGTGCAAGGCTGTCTAGTGAGTGCTGAGTTTCCAGTCAGCTCCTTCTCCAATGCATCATGAATATGCAAGCCTTCTGCATCTCAGTTGGCTAACCCAGCACCCTTAGCTCTTAGCAGCTCACCTCACCCCAACTTCTGGCAGGTGGAAGTTACCTGAACATCTTGTCATCACATCCACATGCCCACTTGTATCTGCACCTACCCCTCTCCTACTTCATGCCTCTTACTAGTGGCCAAGCATCCCTCCCTCTGTGCTCCAGGTCTCACCCCCACCCTCCCTGCCCTTCTCAGGAATCTTGACAAAAATGGTTAATGACGAACCCCCTCTCCTGTTATCTCCAACCTCTTTCTTTATTGGTGCCTTCCTATTGGTATTTTTTAAATAAAAATATAAACTTTCTAGGACCCATGTACCCTCAAGTTTCTGTTCTGCCTCTGTCCTTCACTTCACAACCAAACTTCTTAAAAGAATATAACTCAACTCTATCTTCTTACTTCTGATTTAGCTTCAACCTACATCTAAATGAGTTTTCACTCCACTTGTCCTGGTTACTTTTTAACATATAGCAAAGAAGCCTTCTTGTAACTAGATCCAGTAGACATATCTCAGGCTTCCCTGGAACTCAACATCTTAGCTCTTAGCACATTGACACAGGTGACTACTGTCTTCTTAAAAACATATACTTCCTTAGTTCCCAGAAACTACTTGGAGAGTTTTTTCCTACATTTTTGGCTTCTCTTTTCAGTTCTATTTTCAGTGATCCCCTCATTCTTCTTGACCATTAAATGCACAGGTGCTCCTCAGGCCTTCCTCAGGCTCCCTTCTCCCTGCACAATGTACCCTCTTACAATCCAATCTCATGCATTCAGTGATTCCAGATACATCTGTACAATACCAGCTCCTAATCTCTACCTCAAGGCCTACATCTCTTCTGACTTTTAGATGAACCCATACATTTATCTGCCTACCGGTCATCTGCATGTGGATGCTACCTACCATTTCAATCTCAATAGGTCCCGAGTTGAATGAATTGTCTCCCATTTATTTTTCATCCTTGTGTATTCCCTATCTTAGTAAATAGCAGGACCATTCAAACAGCTGTTCAACTTCATACCAGGGATCTTTCTTGACATTTCTATCTTCCTCACTTCCTGCATTGAATCTATTACCAAATCTTATCTATTCTGAGGCCTAACTGAATTCAATCTATTACTAAATCTTACGTATTCTGATACCTAAACATCTCTAAATCCAGTCATTCTCTCCTTCTCCACTGCCAACACTTCATCTCTCATTTGGACTTCTACAGTAGCCTCTCCATCTGTTGTTGTTCTCCTCCTGTCCATTCAACACACAACAGTCAAAGATTTTTTAAAACATACCTAATAAAGTTTTTACCTCACTTTCCTACCCTAATAGATTAAAATCCTTCAGTGACTCACCATTGTTCAAAGGACAGTGATCAAACTCCAGATCATGACCTTGTGGTCCTATGAATCCTGCCTGCCTAACCTGTTTCATCTGGCTCTTTCCTCTCCCACCCTGACCTTAGCCCTCTACGCTTCATTCATACTGGTCCTATTTTTTGAATACGCAATGCCCCTCCCACCCCATTCACCCCCACCAAGAGCCTTCATATTTACAATGTGTCTACCTGGAATATTTCCCAACCACAATCTCGCTCCCAAACATTCATTGATCTAGCTCCTAAATAATTGTATGTTAAAATTAAGTAGTAAACATTCATTAATTAAAAATTAAAATATCACTTCCCCACTTCCCCCAAAAGGATTTCTCTAAATCCCTAAACCTGGTTAAACCTACAAATTACATACTTAGTGTATTCCCACAGAAAGTCCTACCATTCTGTACACTGAATAAACTTGTAATTATTTGTTGCTTGTATATCTTCCCTGCTATTCTGCAAACTCCAAGAGAGCAGTGGCTGTGCCTGGCTTTTTTCCTGCTAACATTTTCTGTGCAAATATAAATATATGTGTGTATGAATAACTTTAACACACGAGATCATATTGTACACAACACTTTGTACTCTGCTTTTGACACTTAATAAATGTTTATATATTGTATCATATAACACTTTTTAACCAGTCCCCATCCATGAAGTGTTGTTTCCAGTCTTTTGCCGTTACAAAATACAGTAGCACACATACACCTTTGAACAGAGTGACTAGATTAACTGAGTCAAAGGTTGTCTGCATTATAAATTTTTATACATATTGTCAAATTTCCAAATAACCACCAACTGATTTTATTTTTTATGTTATCAATAATAATTACATTTATATACACACTGTTTACAACAATCTCTTACAGTTGTTTGATGATAGTTTTTTATTTTAATGAATTTTATGTTCCCCATAAGTCCTTTTATGGCTTGACTTCCCTACTTTCTAATTTTTTTCTTCATTTATCTCCTTGTTGCCTGAATCTTATTAAAGAATTTTTTCAGTTGAATGCAAATGTTCTCAAAGGTGCATTTTCTTCTTCTTCTTTTTTTTAATGATTTTACTTTATTGGGTACATGTGCAGATCTTGCAGGATTGTTACATAGGTATACACATGCCATGGTGGTTTGCTGCCTCCATCCCCTATCACCTACATTAGGTATTTCTCCTAATGTTATCCTTCCCCAGTCTCCCCACCACCTGCTATCCCTCCCCTAGCCCCCGGCCCCCAACAGACCCCAGTGTGTGACGTTCCCCTCCTGTGTCCACGTGTTCTTATTGTTCAACACCTACCTGTGAGTGAGAACACGAGGTGTTTGGTTTTCTGTTCTTGTGTCAGTTTGCTGAGAATGACGGTTTCCAGATTCACCCATGTCCCTGCAAAGGACATGAACTAATCCTTGCATAGTATTCCATGCAAGGGCTACATAGTATTCCATGTAGGGCTACATAGTATTCCATGGTGTATATGTGCCACATTGTCTTTGTCCAGTCTATCTTTGATGGGCATTTGGGTTGGTTCCAAGTCTTTGCTATGGTAAACAGTGCTGCAATGAACTTACATGTGCATGTATCTTTATAAGACATCGATTTATGATCAAAGAAGCATCTTCTTAATGCTTACATGTTTGATAATGTCTTTCTGCTACTGTAATGAAATAACTTCAGTACTTGTCAAGGCACTGTATTGCATTATATGGAGGATAGTATAGTATTGGCATAGGAGTAGACAAACTGATCCAAATAGACACTCCAGACAAAGCTGGACAAAACTGGACAAAATAGAAACTCCAGAAGTAACTCGGTATATATAAAAATTTAATATATAAAAGCAATATCTCTATTCACAAAAAAGAGTTTACTTAATAAATAGTGTTGGTGCAACAGGCTATCCATCCAAAAAAAAGTTAGGCTTCATGCAGGACCAGGATCTAACAGAAATAACGGAAGTTACCATTTAGCAATTAAAAACAAAACACCACAGCTTTTATTCAGCCAATGAATCCCTAGCTCTAAAATTTCAGAATATAAATAGGCAGTATGGGGAATACTGCATATTACCACTGATCCACAAAAGAGTGGTAAATATTCAAAATTAAATGTTTTTCACCCTTTGGAAACAATATGCATATTAGTGACACCTGACAAAAATGGCCTCTGCTCCATTTGACATTTAATCAAGCAGTTAGTATTAAAACTGGAGACAGAAAAGATGTGTTGAAAGCAGTTACTTGCATAGCGAGATTTGCAGAAAAACTACATGTGGTTTCCATTGTCCCATAGCCAACATTTTGGAATTTCTTACAGAATGATATATTTACATTACTCAAAACTGAAAATGTCTGCCTTCTTATTGAAGTTTACAATATGTCAAAACACATCAAAAGCTAAATATTTTATATAAAGAGAGAGAAACTGACTTATCTATAATGCATATAAGATTAATCAGAGGAAATTTAAGAATGTCAAAAGTAGTGTTCTAGCTGTCAAGTAATTAATACTTGAGAATTAATCCTTGATAAATCATAACCAATGTTTTAATTTACATGACTCTACCAAATATGTCAATTATATTCTTTGTTTGTTAGTTGAGTAATTTATGTGTAAAAATTATTAAAATATCACTACATTTAATTGATGCAAGGGTACTCAGTGTAAGATCTTCACATTTATTCAATTAACTAGACTCCATTAGTACATACAATGACCTCAGGACCTAAATCATTTTTTAAAATGCATCGTTTTCATGGAAGCTTTTTAATTTGCCTCAAAAAATAATTATTAAAAAAAACTTTTCTCAGCTTACGTGCACAGAAATTACCTCCCCAAACCCTTGAAAGCAAATATTATTATGCACAGCTCATCTATATCAATGAAATGACAGAAGCATCAAAAGCTTAAGCTGTATCCAAAGATTACATGAGTCAACTTACTGTACATGCACAGACATTTTAGTGTTCTGTAGGCATGCTGTGGCAAGCATAATATCCATTTAACATATGGTAAAGATAGGGAACTGTGAAGTGCACCTAGAGGAAAAAAAAAAAAACAGCCAATGACAAAGAGCAGGTAAGTGAACACTTCAAACCTCAAAACATATACCAATCAGCAAGTCTGAATAACATCTCTCCCAGGATATGAACAAAAATGACTAACACAGATTTTATTGCTTGCATCTTTTAAATCACAATAACTGAAAGGGTTATATATAGATCTAATCCAAGTGAACCTAGAGTCACAAAGTGTTACCACTAGAAGAATAATTGTATCAGGTTCCCAACTAATAAGTATTTTATCAAGACTTGGCAAATAAAGTTGAGAGGGGGAATTCTAAAAGGCGACAGAATCATGGCAATAATAATGGAGGCTTATAAAACACATTCCATGGTTGATAAAGTGGTTGACTTCTTGAGAGAGCTGTAAAATTATCAGGGAAAGGAGAGCAGATGTTACACATTTGGATTTGGTAAAGTATTCAGTGCACTGCCTCATGAAAAGTGACTTGAAAAATTAGTCCAAATTGGCTTGTATCTGATCAGTGTCACACAGATTGAAAACTGCTTGAAAATCAGTAAACAAAAGATCATAACAAATGGCTATATATCCACTTGGGGTAGAGATCAGCCACTGGAATTGGTGTTAAATCTGGTCTCAGTTAATGGTCTTATGAATAACTTTTTAAAATAAACAATTTTAATAGAATTTTGAAATGCTGCTGCATTGGGAGACAATGCTTACAAAGGAAAATGATAGTGTTACAAAGAGAAGAGTTAAATGCACAGGAAATAATGTGAAATTTAGCTTGCAAAAATTCACTACAGAAAATAAGATGTGACAATAAAATAATGATACTTTTTTTTTAATCACAGATACCAGAACTTACGATACAAGTAAACCTTGTCTTTCAAAGTAGTTGGGAAACCAAACACAGTCCAGCAATGCTGTCACAGTTTAACATGTTTTTGGGGAATTCATCTTTGAAATTGCCTTAAGCAAATAAGTGCCAGTAAATTTTAGTGCCCTTTATGAGCCATATAAGAAAATGCGTCTTATCACAAAACAGCCATGCTTAATTTTGTCCACACTTCATTTGCAATAATAATAAAATTTATACTTTTCAGCTTCTTCATCAGACCTAAGGCCAAACAGCCTTTGGCTAGTTCCACCACTAAACTCGCCCTTTGGAGAACTAAGATTTCTCTCTACTAAAATTATATTTTTAAACTGTTGTAGATATATTTGTTTCAGTCTTATTTATTTCACTAACATTTATGAAAATCTACTATATATCTGTCCCTACTACAGGCATATCTTAAAGATATTGCATGTTCAGTTCCAGATGACCACAATAAGCGAGTATCATGATATGCGAGTCATATGAACTGTTTTATTTTCTAATGCATATGAAAGTTATGCTTACACTGTACTGTAATCTAACTGTGTGATTGTGTCATGTCTAAAACCAGAATGTACATACTGGCTATAGCCTTACATAATGTATTTTTTGAATAATAAGACTTGAAAGCAAAAATTATTCCTTAATCCATGGATTGCAGAATAGACGTGGTGTTACCAGGGCATGAAAACAACATTAATCTCTTTGTACATCTCCTTCAGAGCTCTTGGGTGACCAGGTGCATTACCAATGAGCAGTAATCCTTTGAATGAAATCTATTTTTGTGAGCAGTAGGTCTTAACAATGAACTTAAAATATTCAGTAAACCATGCTGCAAACAGATGTGCTGTCATCCAGGCTTTGTTGTTCCATTTATAGAGTACAAGCCAAGTAGATTTAGCACAATTATTAAGGGCTTTTTGCAGTTTCAAGGGCATTTGTAAAAGATTTAGATAAGCTACAAAAGAAAACAAAAGGAGAAGGAGGAAGAAAGAGAAGAAGAAAAGCTGTGACTAAAGAAGGTGAACTTTTTCCTAATATATATTATATGACTATGAATAAGATATAATTTAGGAAAGAAAAACTAAGTGCTGCTGACTATTATTTGCCTTTTAAAAATGGAAGTTAGATTTTATTCAGTGCATTTCCTGAACGCACACCCAGGGGAAGAGCTCCCATATCAGGTACTGGCCACCTCCCATTGAAAATCACACCTCTTTCTTCCAAGCTCTACAGACATTTCCAAGATGCCTCACCTCCCCGTGACCATTTTTATCTTCCTCTTGTTTCCATTGACTGTCAGCACCAGGCTTATAGTAGATGCTCAAATACTTTTGAATACTTTGAACTTAATTAACTATAATTAGGCTTTTTTCCTTAGATTTAAAAGAATATTTAAGAAATGACTTAGTTTTATATTTTAAAACTTGTACTGGGCCATGAGAAATTAACATCTTCTCTGAAGAAGGCGAAGTACTCCAAATCATTCTGAGGATTATTCCTTCCTAATGTAGCTTTTGCAGCTTTTAATATTTAGACATCACAGGGTCTGGTGAGTAGGGGTCTCCAAAGTTTAGCCTACCCTATTGTCTTCTTTTCTTTACTCTTTCTACACATCCAACTTGCTCTGCCTTCCAACCCCATCCCATGCCAACCGTGTCCTTTCCTGCCTTTCAACCACCACTGCCTCCAACAATGACAGACTTCACAGAAAGTCAGAAAAGGATAGTCTGACAGGTAAAGTAGAAGGAGGAAAAGAGTATAAGGCACACAGCACAGTAGGTATTTAATAAATATCTCATAAATTAATGAATGACTTATGTGCAGCTAAGCATCTAAAAGATGAAGAGAGAAAAAGGACAAAAGGATGATCTAGGAGAAGTGGGAAGTGGCTCAAGACAAAAATATGAGAGCTTCCCATGGGGTGGGTGGAAAAGAAAACTTCTTATTTAAGTGGTGAAGAGCCATTAAGGAGAGGGTCATAGGAATTGGGAGACTTTCCTTCCCTCTCTGGTTAGACCACATTTCAGTCAAAGGGCATAGCAATGCCTTTTTATATATTCAGTCCACAGATCTACTTACTGTTTCTCTCATTCTATGCCCAATTAGGTGGGATGAGAAGCATGGGATGATAGGATAGCTGGGGTAGTGTGGGTTTATGGGGTGGGGTTGGGGAGTGGTGCAAGACTAAACCCATCTTGCTGTGCCACTAATCTCAGAAGTTATCATACTATCCAGCAATTCCTAACCCCACTTGATTCTGTAAGCAACTCTCTGGTGAACAGAGTTCATGGTATGAAAGATGTGATCAACTCAGTGTGCAGATCCATTGTTTTGTCACTGAAACAATGGCAGATATTCCAAAAATGAATCTTCACCTTGCCTGTCAAAGCCTATCTACTCTAATTTCCCACCCTGATCTGGGAAAACTACAAAAAGGACCAATTACCCTCTGAGTTAGTCAGAGGCTCATTTGTACTCAATGAGGAATCACATACAGGCACACAACCCCTCCAACAGCACAACTGGTGCTGACTATTAACCTAGATCAATAGTCTCAATAGAAAAGGTCAAAGGTCCAATGGGCTCTGGGAACCCCAGACCACATTACTCTCCACCTTGACCAACTTGACAGACAAGCTCAATTGCCCAGGCTGTTCTCTTTCAGTCACTGCATTAGCAAAAAACTTTAGAGCTTGAAACTAACAGTCCTTTTTTCTTTTTTTTTTTTTTTTTGAAGTTTTCCAATAAATTATTTATTTAAACGTTAATTTCTATTTGCTCCTTACAAAAGATGTAACTGTTACTCAAGAAAACAAAACAAGAAATCTTTGGGAAAGACAGTTAATTTTAATTTTTATTTATTTTCCAAAAAAGGTAAATAATAATAAGCAGAAGATGGCGGAGAAGGAATAAGAACAAAGAGAATAAAACAAGACAAATAATTTCATTGCTGATGTACTTTTTATAAAAGAATATACATGATTTTGCAGATTTCCTCTATAGGAGGCTTCATTTATAATAAGAGATTTGTAGCAATTCTGCTATATGGCATATAGCAATCTGTATGGCTGAGTGAAAGCATACTTGAGGGTTTGGCTAAACATCTTAGCCCTGAGTTTTGAGGGATACTTGCTACTGAACACTCAGAAGGCCCCCAGCATTAAAAAATGATGAGAAGCTCTTACACATATAAACAATTCAGAAACTGCCTACATTTGTTTTTTATTGTTGCTACCACACATTATCATAAATTTAGTTTCTTAATACAACTTGATTATTTTGTAGTTCTATAGTCTAGAATTCCTACACAAATTTCACTGTACTAAAATCAAGTCATAGAGAGGGCTGCATTTCTTCTGCACACTCTA
Source organism: Cebus imitator (assembly GCF_001604975.1). Classification (NCBI taxonomy): domain Eukaryota; kingdom Metazoa; phylum Chordata; class Mammalia; order Primates; family Cebidae; genus Cebus; species Cebus imitator. The sequence goes on along the minus strand of NW_016107585.1, from coordinate 1,885,833 downwards.
GGTGAGCTTCTTACCTTACCTTTTTCATCTTCTAGAGGCCACTTGCATTCTTTGGCTTCTCCAGCTTCAAAGCCAAAAATGTTGCACCTCTCTGAACATTCTTCCTTAGTCACATCTCTGAGACTTTCCTCTTTAGCCTCCCTCTTAAGTACACATGAAATTACAGTGGACCCACCCAAATAGTCCAGGATACACTCCCTATTTTAAGGTCAACTGACCCGCAACCTCAATCCCCCTTTGCCAGGTAAGGGCAGCATATTTACAGGTTACAGAGATCAGGATGTGGGTATCTTTTGGGAGGGGTGCATTATTCTGTCTAACACACTTCTCTGTTACTCTCAAGGCAAATCAGAGGACCTGCCTGTTTCTTCCCAAGGCTTCTTTTGATGGCTATTCTCACCTAATTCCACCTGTTTAAAAAGTTTTCAAAGGAAGTCTAGAACTGAAACTCCCCCAGAGAGGATCCTGGGCCCTTTAAGGCAAGCACTGGGCAAGACTAATTTTAGTGGAAATTATGTAAGCCTTAAAAGAAACACAACTGCTGACAAGTGAGAATTTCAGTAAATAAATATATTGCACACAAGACAGATAATTACATTTCAAGCCAGTAATGCCAGTAAACATAATACAAAACAATGTAGCACAAGTACTGAAAATTTGGACAGACTGATAGGCTTTTTGGAAGTCATTTTTAAGGGTAGTTTATTTTCTTCTTCCTTTCCACGGAAGCATAAAAATTTATTCAATAAATATGCAACAGGAGGACAATCAATCTATTATCAAAGTGACTGGAGAGTTAATGCCAGGGCTCCATGTGTATGCTGACATTCCAGAATACAGAGGACTGCAGCTTAGAGACTCTGGGTAACCACCACATTAAGAATGTCCTCAAGTAATCAAGGAGAAAGATAGAGTCACTTCTATTCCACATAAAGGGGCAGATATAAAATTACAGTCCCTCAACATCTCTATTTTAAAATTTTTGCAAGGTTTGAAGAGAGCGTTGTTCCAAACTCCAGAGCACACAACATAAACACATATTATCAATACTTACAATAAGAGGTTGAAATTAAGGTGCATACCACCTCCCAAAATTTTCCAAAAATGCTTCTAATCACAAACATGTAAATTAAAAGTTTTCTCTATGTGACAGTAGTTTGAAAGGTAAATAATGGAAGCAGAGAAGAGATATACATTTGTTGAAACCTATTGTGTGCCAGGCACTCTACATAATTTATTTTTATTTGATCCTCAAAACAATTGGCAAGGTATGTGTTATAGGACACTAAGAGGTCATAGGTTTTAGGAGGCTAAGAAATGACCTAAAACTTCACATCTAATAGTTGTTAGCAGAGATTTGAACTCAAGAATATCTGCCTCTAAAAATTAGCCATATACTATGACAACACATCCCAAATAAAGATGTATAAAAAATACTTGGCTCCTCATAGATATTATATAAAATATGAAGCAATATTAGTGACATACCTAAACTTAGGCATTAGAAAGAAGTCTTTCTTAATTTACTCTGTAATTATAACTCAATTGTTCCTCTTACAGTTTCCTACAGTAGAAATTTGTATCATATGTATTTTCAAACTGCTATTAAAGATCCTTGGTCAGCAGCCTGTGTATCTTTTGGCATTTTACTGCTAATGCTCTGTAAACATGGGCAGCCAAGGAAAATGCAGATGGTGCTGTGGAACACAAACCATGGCGACATATGGTATACATTTAGTCCTAACAAAGTGTGCTTCTTAACCTCTGGGTGTCGCTTCACCATTCCTTTATAAAACTACTCATTTCCAAAGAAGGTTTAGTTTCCAAAACCAGGGCAACAGGCCCACATGTGTTGTATGGCCATTCAGATGCACAGACTGTGTCCCCTAATGCCTTTAAGCAAGTGCATTTAGCACGTGCTTCCTAGCACTATCATGTATATTTATGAACTGTTTCACTCAGATGGTAAGCTCCTTAAGGGCAAGTACCATGCCTGATATCTCACTTTATTAACTGTGCATGGCAGAGTAACACTATTATCTGTCTTGTCTGTAGAGACATACAACCTACAAATTGCTCTTCTAGGTAAACCTCTTAACTACATTGCTACATTGTGACAATTGCCACATCATCTAGATGAAGCTCACAGAGGCTAAGCAATTAGCCAGAATCACAAACTAATAGGCAATGTTTTCCTCTTGCCCACAAGAGAAAGGTATTCTTGTCTTGCACCACTTTGTTGCTTTCTTCGTTTAAGGTTTTTATTACAAAGGTCAATGTCTATTGGCCTCTTAATAAAAGTAATTATTATTTAGTGCTTAGTATACATTGCAAGACATTGTTATAAGGTTTTTACAAATATTAACTCATTTAATCCTCCTAACGATCCCATGAGACAGATTCTATTATTATCCACATTTTACAGGTTAGGAAACTGGGGGACAGAGAGATTAACTTGTCCAAAATCACAGGACTGGTAAACAGTAGCTGTGAAATTTGAATCCAGCAGTAAAGCATAGTTCCAGAATGTGTGCTCTTAAACATACACTATTCTGCTTGAATAAGAGTCTACAAAGATCCTTACTCAGGACATATGAGGAGTTGTTCAGCAAGAAAAAATCACGTTTACTCCTTCCGATGTGATTTATTTGATTATATTCTAAAACCTTTCCTCATGCCAATAGAACTCCATGTAAGTATTATATTAAACTTTCCTGTACTGAAGGCATATGCAGTGGTTACCCTGACTAACACATAAAATACCCAAAACAAAATACCCCAAGACTTGAGGATATTTTTGTTTTGTGAATTAGAGACAAAATAAAAATTGCCTAGGCATTAGAAGTGTTATGCATTCATATCTGTAAGTCTTTCTTGGGATTTTCAGATTTCTTATACAAGAATTTTTTTTGTCTGAGATATTTCAGTGTTCACTCAATGCCTGAGCTTGCAAATTATCTAATCCTTTTTAATTTTTTCATTTTCAGCTACTTTGCCTTCAGGCACAGGGTAGGGCAAGCACTTACTTTCAATATGATATTTAACACTTTTTATGTTTTTATTTCAGTTGTCTTGAAAACGTGCTAGTAAACTTCCAAACATATTGTAAAGATTTAAAATTCGGGGTGTGTATGCATATATCAACAGGAGTTATGAATTATGTATATTGTAGACCTCTATAAATTAGATTTTGAAGAACAAGCATCACAGTAGTCAAGCAGGTCATAATAAGACATTCTATGTGAAATGTAAAAACTACCTTGAATAAATTATCCATAAGTTAACATTCCCATTAGAATGACATATTTATTATTCCTAGGTTTGTGATGTTGCTTTAATGCATTTTGGCTGACTGTTGTAATGGCATATTAAGAAACCATTTCAGGGCTTTTTTCCCCATTGGAATTTGCAGACTTTTATTTCCATTTGCACGAAAATAATATAATATTAAAAATAATCACCCACTTCCCAATGTAGAATACTATTTTATTCTGCCTAGAAATATTTAATCAAAGCAGGATATAACCTTAGTAATTATTTTTACACAGAATGACCCTGAAATTAATAGTCAATTGTAAGACTAAAAATTGGGAGACTGACAATCAAAACAATCGTAAATGCTTTGTTTATGTGATGAAAATGAGTGATCCTTTAATTCCCTCACACACATTTAACTGATTTCACAGACTTTCTGTACTGCTGTTTAACGTAGTCAAGTGCTTGAGGTTATGTAAAATAAACAATCTTGAGGTCTTATTGCAAATGTTTGCAATTTATGATGTAAACTGATTTGTGAAGAAAAAACAGGATTCTATGTCACTGAAGCCAAAAAGGCATTTTTCAGAAATCAAAATAGTTCCAAAATTTGATCATTGCATTATACTAAAGTATTACCATCTGAGGATCCAAAAAAGTTACAAATCTGGGGAAAAACTCAAAATAGATGTATATCAGTTCAGCTCCAAGCAAAGGCACTGATCTTACTGTGTCTCTTGTATCTTAGGGTCCTCAACACTAATGATGTCTTAAATAATCTCTTTTAACTCATTTTCCTCCAGTCATGAATTTTGCAACTCGGGAAGGTTTTCCATGCCCAAAAGATTTGGGGAGCAGGGGGGTGTCCTTTATTAATTATATTAGGATTATTGAGTTTCCACCAAAACCACAGGCATTTGGGGCCTTATTTAAATTTAAAATGAAGACATCCTCAGACCTCTTCTTGGGATAGTTTGGGGAACTCGGGGTTTGGACCTCTTGTTCACAAACCGAGGCGACTGCCCGCGCGTTTGGGTACTGGCGTTCCGGGACAGCGGGCCCTGCGTGAGCCTGTGTAGGAGGCTGGACCCGAAGGACGAGGCCCCACAGGGCCATGGAAAGCGGCTTCTCTTCGGTTAGTCTTGGGGGAGCAGAAGCAGGAGGAGGCAAGGGCGCCCCAGGGGTCTGGTCCCACAGGCCTTGCCCGACTCGAGCGCTGCGGATGGGGCCAAGAAACTTTGGCCTTTCTTGCTGGACCTAGCTCCTCCGCGGGCCTCTCCGCCTACCGCGCTCCCGCCGCGGCCTGACTCCCACAGGGCTCCGGGCCCAACCCAACGGGCTCTTGTAGCCCGGGACAGTCCAGACCGACCTTCGCCGCGTCGCCGCACCCCTGTCCAGATACCCGCGCTTCCGCGAACAGGGCCTGGATCCACCGCCTCCTTTGACCTCAGGCTTCCCCCGCGCTCCACCGCATGGTACAGGTTGGCCCCGGGACCGAGCCACCATCTCCCCTGCCCCAGGTTCTTCAGGATCCGAACCCGCCTTGCGATCTGGGTTAGGATTAGGCTTTGGAGCTTGGAGCCTGCCTGTTTGGACCCCCGGCCCCGGCGCCCACTGGAGCTCGCTGGAGGCCACAGGACCGTGGCGGATGGCTCGGCTACTTCAGTGCTCACCATGCCCGCAGGCAGATGTTTATTATAAAAACTACCGACGTTCATCAACCGGGAGACCCTCAAGGCCTGCGCACTGAATACGGCCCAAATCCTGTTCAGTGGTCTTTTAAAGTTAAAGAAACCTATCGCCCACGGGTAGGCTGAGGAACTGCTTTGAACACGAACTCAGACCTGGTAGAGGGCCGGGTGGTGGTGACTGGGAACGCTGCTGGAAGATGCGGGGCTTTGTAGGGGTTTTTACGCACCCTCCAGCACGACGGTGGGGGGTCCCAAGGGACGCTTAGGAGGACCCCCTCAGTCTTCGCGGAAGGTCCCGTCGTCCCAAGAGCCTGCGCGGAAAGGGCAGGTCCTGTTCCGGACCTGGTGTCCCAGGTCGAGTCTTCAAGGTCTCCATCTACCCCCACCACAGGCAGCACCTTTGGGCTTTACTAATGGGATTTCTTTCAGAAGAAGGGGGCCACGAGATGGGGGGAGAGAGAGAGCTCCTCAGTATTTTCAAGCCAAGGCTTTTTCTAAACCCGATTCTGGATTCCACCTTCTAAATTTAACCAATGAAGAAGCTGCTTCAGCCAAAGCCCTAAACAGGAGTGTGAGGTGGGGGATCCGCCCTGTATAGTGCCCCTGCCTGCCCCCCTTAGAGGCTCTTTTCCTGCTCAGAAGTCAGCACCTGCCCGCTCCAGAGGGTCAACGACCTAGGACTGATTGTCGATTATGCCATACCAAACCTAGGTAGATTTCGCACCGTTTGATCCCTCTTTTTCCTTCCTCTCGAAAGTGTCCCCAAATAAATTTAAAGGTTGAAATTACAGCAAAATGAAGAACAAGAGTCCATCATGGTGACGGGAGTTTTTCTATTCTATGTTATTTTACTTATTATCTGTTCTTTCATTAATTTAGCATAATCCGGTGGATAAAATGGAGGGGGCGGGCGGGTGGAAATGCGCTCAGCGATAGCGACAGCCACAGAGGCACCCTTCTTACTGCCCCTTGACTGCGGCACATAAGAGCAGAGGCAAGCGCTTTTCCAAGTTGGTATATTCGAGAAAGAGATACGCATTAACCAAAAGGAAAAAGGGAAAGACTATCCCGGATATTTTAATAGTAACAGGAACAAAGATGACGCAAACCCCGTCAAATGAAACAATATTTTCATTCAATTGATCGCAAAGTGTCTTCAATTAATAACTTGGCACTTATTTAAAAGGTTTAACAGAAGTGGAGCCGAAACATTTTGTACTGACAACACGTCATGAGATAACATCTTTTGTTTAAAATAACTTAATACACTAGAAAAAAATATGTCAAATATAAATAATTTTGTTTTCATGGAGAACAAATAGTTACAAAGCTCAACCGCATACCAAAGTTCAGTTAGAAGAGCTTTTCCTCTTTCTTGTAAATTAGAAGGTAAAAAACCCACAAACTTAGGCTTGTTATAGAAGTGGGATACAGATTGGCTTAGTCCAAGGTATCCCAGTTAAAAAAAAAAAAAGAAGTAAAAAAAAAAAAAAAAAAAAAAAAAAAAAAAAAAAGTTACTTGAATAGATACACCTTTGTGAGATAAAATGCAAATGTTGAAAGTCAGTCCACACATTATAGCCAAAATAAACTTTGTTCGTGTGTATCAACATATCTTACACAAACCTAGCGCCTGTATCTAGCTGGGTGTTATTTAAGGTGAATTTGACGGGATAGAGAGGGGGAAATCAAGCACTGTCTTCAAATAGGACTTCAGGAAATCAACAAGAAGGAATGGGAGAAAAGGGGAATGGTGGGAACTAACATTGATTGAGCTCCTACTGTGTCTGGCACAGCGAGGTGCTATACCTTCATTATTTCATTTCGTGGTCTTGTTTTCTTTTTCCTTTCCCCACATATTCTGCCCACCTCTGTCTGTCTTCTTAGGATAAGGAGTATAATTTTTTCCCTTTCTGACTTTTTTCTTTTGTTCCCCAGGATCAAAGACAGGTCATATATATATATATGTATGTGTGTGTGTATGTATATATACACACACACACACACACACATATCTCAATTTCCAGATGCTTTTGGTATTGTTTTTCATAGTGAAGATGAAAATGGAGGAAGTACATGGGAGTTAAGGGGGTGGGAGGAGGACACACCATCAATGGAATACAAGTAACATGCAAACCGGAATTTACTGTCAGTAGTCCGGACAGTTTTGCCATAATAGTTTCTCAGAGAAATCATTGTCTGTGGCATATTTTCTGTGTTAATATTATTTTTTCTTTCTCTTCGTTTTAATATTTTCTCTTTTCTTGCTCTTCCATACATGGTGGGTTTAAACTCAAAGCATCTGATTCAACGTAAAAGGAGGCCCGCCTCTCTTATCAAATTTCTCGTATTAACGTGAACTTCGCAGAAAAAGGTCAGTTTCAAAACCTGTGAACTTCCCAGCTGCGCACTTTTTTCATCTTGGCTTTTTAAATAAGTATACCTCTTCTTTCTGCTTTGCCTTCTTAGCGCATTTTTAAAAACACACATATTTAAGTTGGTAACTCCCCCACATTCTCTCGAGATTCGTCTGGGCTGTTTTTCCATATTTTTAAACGTATAAAATACTTTAATTTTAAAATTTGTTTTTGCTCCTTGGTTCTACAGTTTCAGCTTCTGCCAAATAGCAATAAGTTCCCTTTCTCCTTTTCTCTCCGGTTTGTCTTTCAATTTTTTTTGTTTGCTCATTTTTTCACTGTTAACAAGATTTTGTTTCTATGCAAGAGTCCACTGTTGCACCACTCCCTTGTCCAGTCTCTTCAGACTCCCCCAAACCCGCTCCTACAAAACCGAATTCTACGCCCCCAGGTAGGAAAATGGGCAGGAGCCACGGAGCCTGCGTGCCTCGTGGGATCCCTGGTCCTGCGTGAAGTCCGGCTTTCCAAGTCCAGGATGCGAAAGGGGACAAGGGATGGTCAGTGAGCCGGAAAGAGGGCCGGCTCCCGAGGTCTGAAAGGGGTAACCTAGAAGCAGCGGGGCGCGGAGGGCGTGCAGGCTGAATGCCGCGGGGGAGCGCGACGCTGTTGCTGGCGTTGGCGTCACAGACCCAGGGCTGCCGCGTGCTTTTTGGCTTTCAGTCTGAGATCGGCGATGCTGGAGTTCTTGCTTGTGGTCTTGGCGGCTGCGGCGGCCGCCACTACCGAGGCGGCGGAAGCCGAATCCGCGGCCAGCGTGGCGAGCGGCAGTCCGAAGGGCGGTGCTGGGAACATCATGTAGGGCGCGTGCGCGGCCAGGTGCGGATGCAGGTGGTGGTGCGCGTGCGCCACAGCGCTGTCCAGCTGCAGCTGCGCCTGAACCTGAAAGGACAAGGGCGTCACGTTGCAATGACTATCCTAGGGTGACAACAGAATAGAAACAGAGCATTAACGGAGTCCAGCTTGGCTAGAGAGAGAGTTGGGTTGGGTTTGGGCACGGGGAGAGGGCGTTTGGCTGTGCATCTTGTTCCGACAGACCTTCTCCGCCTGTTGCTGAATCTGGGGTTCCATACGGATACTCCAGTGCCCCCCGAGTCTCCGAAACTCGCTTAGCGTGGGTTTATTTCCCTGCACCCCGGGAACCCCCATCTGCAGGAATGTGGCAGCCTCCCTTGAGAACTGGGCTGAAATGGTATATTGGAAAGACTGAGGGTGAGGATCCTTACCCTCTTCGCCTGATGCTGCCGTGCACCTGTTACCCCACTATCAAAACAACGGAGTACCAACAAGCAAACTACCCAACTTTTTCATGTCATTCAGGGAAGTTACTCCGTCTTTACCACAACAGGCACAATTGTGAGTCGGTACTTTTAAACTTTACTGCCATAAGAATTACCCAGGGATCTCGTTAAAATTCAGATTCTGATTCAAAAGGTCTAGGTTGGGGCCTGAGATTCTGAATTTCTAACAATCTCCCAGGTGGTGTTGTTTCTGCTGGCCCAAAGATCACCTTTTGAGTAGTAAAGGTCTCCTTTTAAAGTCAACTCTCTCTTTTTCTTCAGTCATTCTCTGGTTTCCAAAGCCCAGCATCAGGATGCCAGGGTCCTTTGGCACCAAAAGAGCTAAGGTCTCCCTAATACTGGCTCTCAATACAGGGGCACACCTAGGAGTCTCCCCAGTCCAAGTCGCTGGAGACTGAGAGCTAATTCCTGACATCATAGCCATGCCAAGCAGGGGTCCTGGCTGAGGATGGGGAAAGTCAGATACTGGTTGGGAAAGGATTCTGCCCTCAGGCTTGGAGAGTGAGGAGTTCAGAACACTAGGATTTCCCAGGATTAAATCATTGCTGCAGGCTGTACTTTTAAAATGTACTCTTAAAGGTTTCTTTATGGCTAAGAAAGGGATTGCAAAGGCAGGGCAGCCCTGGGAAGACCAAGACTTTTCTCTTTACCAGAGATGAAGCCTTGTTTCCAGAAACAGATTTAAAAACAAAGAAAAAAACAAAAGTATGAGCTGGGAGTACTTGTGTGTATTTATTTTTCTTCTGTTAGAGTTATTTAATGTGACTAAGAGACAGAAAATACTCAGAAAAATATCTAAAGGATTGCCTTAGAAATACTTTAGGACTAACCTTTGTATTGGATTTGACAAAATCTTAATCAAAAGCCTTTTCCTTCCTCTCTCTAAGTGCAATCTTTAGGTGCATTTTTCAAGGACCAGTTACTGTCCCCAGGCCTCTTCAGGGGTTCCCATGAGGACAGAAGGGACTAGGCATATGGACCCTTAATGCTGTATAGGTTTTTAAAGGGTAGTGGGTCCACTATGTCATCTCAAAATAGATTCTCCAACTGTGCAGACGCTGACATCTGGGCTCAGAGGCAGGTGATGTTCAACAATTCAAGCAAACATTCAGGTATTTTTGTATTTAAAAACAGCTTGAAACTAGGCTGTACTTGCCTGCTGAAATGGCATTCTTAAAGCACCTACGTTGACATAGGGTGCGACTCTGCAAGCTTCAAACTGGCTGGCGGCCCCTATGAGAACACCTGTAAAAAATACAAAACAAAAGAAAAATAATGTGAGGCTAACATTTCTAGCATTTTTCAGGGTTCCAAATGGTACAAGATAGAACTAATTCCTTTGAAACTGGACTATTAGCTTTCTAAACTGCTTCCATAATTTAAATAAATATAATTTACTACCAATCTTTAGGACTCTTATTAATAGCCCTTCGAGATTATGAAGTCAAGAACCATTGTCATTTTTGAGATTTCTTTTTTTCTGTCTTTATAATAGTAATATTCACTACTTCTCTCTTTGCTTAGACTATCAAATGTTCCTTGTATAGGAAGCATACCTTTATGGAGTTGATTTTCTTGTTTTCTACATTTAGCTCTTCGATTTTGAAACCAAACCTACAGGATGGAGAAGGAGAGAAAATAAAACCTAGATGTTATGACTAAAAAAATTTTTTAATTTCAATATTACAAAGAGAAAAGAGTCATGGTATAGACAAGAATTGGGAGATACAGCAAGCAATCTTTGAATTATATAAAACAGCCTCACTTTCCAAATTAAACATGTAAATTAACTACAGAAATAGAAAGATAGATTTTATAGACTTTCACAAGATAGATTACTATTAGTCCTGGTTTAATCTTTTCACATAACAGAGTCCCCACGGCCTAAAACTCTGCTTAGTACCTGATACCAATATGATAATGTGTTTAGATATTTGCCCAGTTAAGACCTGAGAAGAATGTGCTCATTAATAGCCTGTAATGTTAATTAGCTTCATCTTAAAGAAAAACCAAACACCAGAGCAAATAATAACTCTTTTGAGGAGAAGGAGTTGTAAGGGTTGGGGAGAGGTAATTAGTGTCATAAAAGCCTCACTACAAAGAAGTTTAGAATTTCTCTGTTCCTCTGTGCAGCAGAGTGAAACACAGTGGCAAAATAATTGTGCACCATTATCATGATAATCTAATTTGCTTCTTTAGAAAAAGCCACTGCTTGCAGTTAGGATACTAAGAAAACATCTAGAAAATAACTAAAATGTAAATAAAAGTATGAAACAATGATAAAGTTCACTTCTTAAGAGAAAAAAGAACACTCAGTGAAAGGAGAGTGCGGTATGTATGAATTAAGTAACTCCGAGGTACTTTGTTCTCCTGGATGTTACCTTCTTAAACTTGACAACTTTTACAGGCAGTATGACAGATTTTTTAAAAATTCATGTAAAGCTTGCTTTTGTACTCCATTTTCAATAATAAAGTGTATTGATTGACTCACAAATTAAAGTTTAAAAAACCCCGTTAAAGTAAAAATACTGTGTCAGAGCTTTTATTGGTATGTTTTTGAAAGTAAATGTCATAGTCAATGTAAATCTTCAAAAATTTCTCTGCTATTTAGTATAACAGAAGGGTGGATTTTGTGCCAGGGTGGCATCCTTTGTGTAATTCACATGGCCTGAGGCTTCTTGCCTTTTTTTCCCCTAGAAGAGTTGGAATTAAGATACTAATAATCGTAACTGTAATAATTATCACCATATTTTTAAGGGGTTGCTGAGCCTCTGGAGATCTCAGTGCATACAGAAAAGCAGGAGAGGCTTAAAAAGGAAGGCTCTGCTGCTGATGCTGTGATGAGCAAGGCAGCCTATTATTACTTTTCCTCTTCAACGTGACTGCTCTTTTTTTTTTTTTTTTTTTTTTTTTTTTTTTTTTCCTTATTAAGCATTCATCTGGATGCTGTACGTTTTT
>NW_016107585.1:1836015-1874154 GCF_001604975.1 Cebus imitator | reverse complement strand
TTTTTTTTTTTCCTGATCCTATTACAAGATACGGGGAAGCCCCTTAAGAATTGCGCATAGTTCGCTACAGATGGTGGTCTCTATGCCCAGAGACCTAGGGAGTATCTGTTACAGCGATACTTTGTAACAGCTGCAGATGTGCGGGCCTAAAACTACTCCATGTGTTCAAACAAATAATGACTATCATTTTCTTCTATTTTATTATTTGAGTGGAAATACAATCTGAAACATTTAAATTTGTTCCCCCTAAAGCTAGAAGGATATATGTATGTGAATGTACACAATTTGCCCCTTTAAATGCCCCCAAAGCCTATTTTTGCTATTACATTTGCCTCCACAACCAATAAAGAAAATCTGTTTCAATCCTAACTTTATTGGGTATGGCACGTGCTGGGGGGCAGGCTTTGGAAATATAAATACTAAGATATGTGGTTTGTTTTAAAATCGAGTTTCTTTAGGGTCAGGTTCGTTGCCTTGGTTAAAAGAACGAACAAAGAGTGACCAAAATGCGTTTATTTCTCTGCTATTTCGCACACAGTTTGAGATCAACCGCTAACAGCAGACTGTAAATGTCTACACTTAACAGTTACTAATTTTCTTTATAGTCTGCACATCTATAAACCTAATTGGCATATCCGCTTGACAAACCTAGACCCCGCAGAGCAGACCTTCAACGAAATCCAACTCCGGAGAGCAAAATACTCCTTGGAACTTTTAAGGCATCCAGAGATAAAACGTTTTCTGTGGGATTTTTTTTAGCCTTATAAAAGTAGGCCCATTAGGATTAAACCACATTAAAGCCAGTGTGAGGCGAGGGGGGTATGGTTTATAGAAACTCTGGGAGAAAGCCCAGCACAGCTTTCTTCTGCTGGGAACATATGTTAGGATGGAAAAAAAGGAAGGGGAGTGCTATAGGACTAAGATCTACTTTGGAAAATAAGACCTCTAGTAAAGATATCTCTTTCCTTCTCATCTTACACCAGACACTAGAACCACCACCTCCCGAGTGCATCCTCCAAGCCCCTTTCCAACCCCAGGCCCTCTCTGCTCCCGGGGCCCTCGACCTCCTGGCAGCTGGGTACCTGCACTCGGGCCTCTGACAGGCCCAGTCGCTGGCTCAGTTCCTCTCGCATGAAGGCGTCAGGATAGTGGGTCTCGTCAAAAAGCCTTTCCAGCTCATTGAGTTGTTCCAGGGTGAAATTGGTCCGACTTCGCCTCTGCTTGATTTTGGTCTGGCCTTCGTCCTCCATCCCTTTCGCATCCTCTTTGCGATCTTTCAGCTCCGGGGACACTGGAAGGGGCACCCCAGCGGGGCCAAATGTGCATCCATGCGCGCGCGCGCGCGCACACACACTCACACACACACACGCACGCACGCACACACACACGGACAAAAACAGCACAGCAAATCCCGTTACCAGATTTGTCGCAAAAAAGGATAGAGATTCCTTCCCCTTTGTGGAATCCTAGTCCAGCTTCTCACCCCACCCGGAGGAAGAATATCCCGGAGAAGCGCAAAGGTCAAGTCTGAGCGGCTGCCTGGGTGGGGTAAGGTGGACAGTCATCCACCCACCTCCTTCGCAAACGTGCCTCGACTCACAGCCTCACTGCTCACCCCACAGTCCCTTGCCTTCCCCAGCAAACACCAAATGCTTTTCACTCACTTTCGCACTCACTTTCTCCCAAGCACTCACAGAAATCAAAAGCTTGGCGCCAGGCCTCTCACAGAGCAAGGTCTGGGCACAGGGCGCACGCAGCAAAGCCATCCACTGGCCTCTCACACCGGCCATTCCCAGAAGGCTGGCTCGTTCTCAGGCCAGCTCTCACCGCCGCTGGCTCTCTGCCTACTGCAAACTTGCTGGTCTAATTTGGGAACAATTGGGCCGAAGGGTAGCTGCAGGAGAAACAGACCCAGCTGTTGGGCCGCACAGGGAGCCGCATCCGCAGGCGCCCCTCATTGCCCCAGGGCTTGGGCCGAACCCTGCATAAGGTCCCCTGCGCGGCCAGGTAATCTCGGTTCCCACTGCCCGAGCCGGGCCGCAAGAGCACTGGCGCCCACGCCATGTTGGCGGCCCAAAGGGCTCGCCGCCCACGCCGGGCCAGAAGGCAGGAGGCGGAAAACCAGCCTCCGCTGGCGGGCGAAAGCAACCACTCTCTCTGTTCTCTGTTCTCCCTCCCTCGTGGAAACGCAGACTCGACCCTAAACGCTTAACCCACAGAGATCAACAGGTTCAAGCGGAATATTCGCGATCCTCGGTTTCTATTGGTTGCTCAAAGCCTTTTCATGCATCCAGCAGCTCGGATGTTTAATAAAATATGCATTTTTTTTTTCTGCTCTGGTTTTGCACACATCCGCTGCCACTTTCCTGTCCTTCTCCTCCTTTTAAAACCAGGAGCTCTCCTAGTGTGAGCCTACAGAGCCACCCTATACATATCCCCCTGGAACATTTATCCTCCGCGCCCGAATCGGAGACTTGGGTTTTTAAGGAGTCAAAGCTGAGTTTAGATAGTCGAGACTGTTTGCAGTTCTTCCCAGCCCAGGATCCAGGCCAGCATGGGTGTTAAAAATCATTTCCAGAAGAGCCGGTCTGCAGAGAAATTAATACTTGCCCTGAGCTTGGAAATCAACAACCCCGGGAACTGCGCCCGCCTGGGGTTCAGACAAGAAGCTCGCGGTCAGGTGCGCTGGTGAACCTAGGGCCTGTAGTTGTGGACTCACGGCCAGGAGGCTGCGCTGGGCACCTTGACAGTAATTCCACCACTTCACACACTTAGGAAGATCTGGTGCTGGCTTGGAGGAAGAAGAGTCGCTAGATCTTGGCCTTGCCGGGCATTCTAGCTACAGTGATCTAAAGTATTGCGGTATTTTTTAGTTCTCAGAGTTCGTTTTGTGGACATTTGTCCTTTCTTTAGGAAGTAAGTGGGTAATATTATAGTAAGCATTATGGACCAATTTAATAGTAAAGTATTTTTACTGATACCGTACTGAAATTTAAATATGAAAACACACCCTTCAGATTTTGCCAAGAAGGTGGGAAGGCTTTGTCTATTACATGTCATCTACACAGTGGATGCCACTCAAAGTTTTGGGGCTTCGAGGAGATGTCCAAATTTCAAGTTGATTAATAGACTTCATAAAATCTCTATTTTGCACCCAAATTTCCACTTAATGATCTAAACAGGAACAGACCGTGTTATAAACAACTTAATTGATTGCTTAAATATGTGATTCCACGCATGCCACATATTTTCTTAATTGGAAAAATATGGCAGTACACCAGTTACTGCAGGCACCAAGTGCCAAATTAATTTTATTGTTGAACTCCTTTGAATTGGTATAGGACGCTCTGCCATTTAGATAAAGATGTTTCCCAACACTGCGCTAGCACCAAAGGATTTCTGCTCTAAGAGAACCGAGTACTGGATGATTGTAAACACTAAAGGAATCGTGTAAATGTAGATTCCCACCTCCCCCTACCCACACACACACCCTAATAAACCGAAACGCCTGGCCCGGGAAAAGCAGCGTAGCCTGGACCTCAGCTTTCGTTGGCTTCCTTCTACCTTCATAGCTCAAAGAGAATGGAAGTTTTGGCCCCTAAGATCCAAAGATTCGAGATCTCTGTGGAGTTCCAGGGGTCTTGGTGGCCTCAAACCCGGAGGCGACCGGAGGGTTAAGCTTTCCACCTCTGCCCCTTCTCGCTCTCGGCAAACTCCGCGCCAGAGGCTAGCTTTAGTCCAGCCGTCTGGTCCAGCACCCCCTCCTGCAGCCCGGCCCCGCGAACTTCCACGTCCGCCTGCGGGCCATCTGGGCTGCGGGCCCATCTTCTGACTGGTGCAAAATGCATTTCGGTGGAATGGGAACATCTGGAAAGGGCGCGCGCAAACCTTACACGCATCCCCCACCACACACTAGGACCCCACCCACGACAGAGTGTTCCATTGGACCCCCACGCTTCCACTATCACTCTAGCTTACAAAGCTGGGGTCTAGGGCCCTCTCCGCGTCCCTCCTTCTCCCCGCTGGGCCTCTCAGTCCTCTCCCACCCGAAAGGAGTCGGGAAGTAGGGAAGGGGAACCGCGGCCAGGGGTCAGTCAGGTCGTTACCCTCCGTCAGACGCGGACTGCCCGGCTCCCTGCTTCTCTCGGCGGCGCCCATGTCCAGCTCCCGGACGGGAGAGCGCCCTCCTCCAGCTCCTCCGCCTGCTCCTCCTCCTCCTACACCTCCTCCGCCTCCTCCGCCTCCGCCTCCGCCTCCTCCGCCGCCGCCTCCGCCGGCTGGTCCCGCGCTGCCGCCCGGACTGCCGGGCTGCTGCGGTCGTCTCGGCCCGCCTCGGCGCAGCCGGTCGGCTCCTTGGCCCCGCGCAGCGGCCCGCTCTCCAGCACCTCCCGGTACGTGATCGCCTCCTTCTTCTCCTTCACTTTCTGGTCAAAAGACTTGGAGACGAACGCCGTAAGTTCTTCCATCGCCTCCGCACGTCAGCCTGGCGCTCAACCTCTGCCAGCCGAGCCCCGCTCTTTTTTTCCTTCTTCTTTTTTTACTGCTCCAGCCCCCCCAATAATAACACATCAATGGGACAGGAGGTGGGGGAGGAGAAAGAGGAGGAGGAAGAAGAAGAAAAAGAGAAGAAAGAAGAAAGAGGAGAAGTAAAGGAGGAAAGAAGTAAGAAGAGGAGGAGGAGGAGGAGGAGGAGGAGGAGGAGGAGGAGAGAAGGGGCGGGGGCCGCCGGAGGGAAATGGGAACTGATGCTTCCCTGCCGGAGCGGGCTTGTTCAATGTTAAGATCTTTGACAATTCTTCCTGCGGAGAGTTCAGATCTGATAGAGACGCTGTGCTTGAAGTCTCACTATTTATACTTCCTAAAGGCGGCCCCTTGTTCTGAGTAAATTACCTCCCCTCGCAACTCCGAGTGAGCCCCCATTCCGGGTAGCAGTCGCCTCTACCACGGGGTTGGGGAGGAGAAGGGGGGGGGGAGAGAGAGAGAGAGAAAGAGAAAGAGAGAGAGAGAGAGAGAGAGATTCGAGTTCGGCGGGCTGGTGCTGGAGTGGTAGGGCAGCACTGGGGGACTGGAGGGGGCGGGGAGAGGAGGCCAGTCCGCTCAGGTTTTCAGATAGCCCCTGCTGCCTGTGCTCTTGGCCATTAATCCAGGATTGACAAGAGTCCCTAATTAATTTAATTAGGCGTGGATTTTGTGTTGGTGTCACGACTTAGTTAAACACTGGGGAGCTGGATAGACCCCGCGGGGTGGGGCCAAGAGGAAACTGACAAGTGCGCAGCTCTTGGAGCCAGCCTGGTATCCCGACTCCGTATCCCTTCCTATAGCCTTGCCTTGAGCCAGGGTGCCGCGCAACTGCTCAGCTTCGCAGTGCTTCTCCTCGTCCCTGCCCTGCATCAACCGCCCAGCAGTTTACAGGCCCCGCATCCCATTCCCGCATCCTGACCTCGCATCCCAGTCCTGCATCCCCGCCTCTCCCTCACATCCCCCACCCCTGCAGGCCTTAGCTTCACCGCCCAGCATCACCCTGCCCAGAGTCAGGGTTCTCTGCAGCTTCTCCAAGCCACACAGTTTCTCTTAGGAGCTTCCCGGCTAGCAGGCCGGCGGAGTCCGTGTCTCCTCCGAGCTGCTCGCCCCTCGGTCTGTGTTATTCACTGTACTATTCGTGTCCTGAAGCCCAAGCTGACTACTCTATGGACAGACCCCGCTAAAAGGGACCGGTCGATTTAACAAGTTTCCCGAGAAGCTGCTCCCTGACAGGTCGCATTTTAAAGTGTTTCCTTAGCGCCCAGTCAAGGACAACTCGATTTCGTTCGTTTCCTCTTTGAGGTCTCAGAACTCCCACCCTTCTCCCTGATTCCCTGACTCCCTGCACCGGATCCCTCTATGGTGAACTACAGGACTTCTTTAGCATCTTGGGAAACAGCCGAGTTGATTTCCTAATTTGAAAAACAAGAGATTATCCCTCTTCTAGTCTGAACACAAAATCGACCTTAAGTTTGTAGCCCGTCTAATTTCATTTATTGCGGAGTGCTAAAAAAGAGACGCTCGTCGGGAGTAAAGGTCTCTCTCTCTCCCACTCACGATTTTAAATTGTTTCTGGACTATTTTTATCGGAACGGGTTTTTATAGGAGAGGAACATCTATATTCCTGAGTCATTTGTCTGTATCGTGCAGGACGGCGTGCTGTGAGAAATGTGGCTATGCAAATATATACTCACAAAAGAATATTTACACATGATAAGTTATATTTAAGTGTTTAAACACATGCCTTTTTAAGTGTAGCTTTGGAGACATTTTTAAGCAGTCTGAATATTAACGCAGACTTTCTGGAAGTTAAAGGTAACTTGATCATTATTTTGAATCTAATACTCTTAGTAAAAATAAGAAGAATTACAGAACATTAATATGTGTATCTTCCATCCATTGGTTAAGGCATCAAAATAAGTTAGCAGATAATTTGAGAAGTTCTGTCAAAACAACCTGAAACACTTGTAAAAAAAGAACACAATTATAACTTGATATATTAGTGTTCTTCAAATAGATGCAAATAGTACCTGGATATAGTCTTATGTTATACTGCAATACTCAGATTAAAATGTTCACATTTGATGAATTTAAGGATTATGTATATCATGCTTTTTAGAAATATTGTTTTGCCTTTTATTCCTTTGAATTCTGAAGTTATCTTTCCTTCTGAAAACATTTCATTTTTTGCTACTTTTCAGAGAGCTAATGTCTGCGATTTTTCAGCAGCTATAGCTTTTAGCTATGAATACATTGTATTGGTGGTTTGTTACACCACAAAAGGGACTCAGATACTCAAAGTTTCCAAAGTTATATGAATTTAGAAACAATTTCACATTGAGTCTTGGATTACTATCCGTTACTACTTTAATTCTGATATTATCAGAGGAAAATAATCATAAAACTTTAATCCTTTGTGAAAATCTGTTTTAAAGATTATTTAGCAGAAGGGCCAGTAATGGGTGAGCTAAGTGGATATGGTGCTCAAAGTGCTCTCAAACTGAGATGTTAAATGCGTATTCACAAATAACTCAAAAATAACCACGGTTAGAAGTTGGCTAAGGGATCAGGAGACCCACCAGCTACTAGTTTGCCTTTTTAAACACATGACTTTTAGGTTTGAACTCATATTTCAACTACTGAGCTTGAGGGAAAGATGACCAGTTTAAAGGTAATCAGTGAAGTCACAGACACAACTGCTGTGTAATTCAAACCAATAGATTTTCCATGATCTCAGCTTATTGGCTCATTGCACATTTAGGAATAGTAGTGTTGATAACAGATGGAGCTATGAGAAATCTTTATTGTCTGACCTCAGATTCCTACTGGCCTAAGTGAAATTTACTTTTAAAAAGATTCAAGTTTTTAAAATCACATACTAATAAATGCTCACAAAGTTCCGATGACGTTGTTTCATTAAACAGTAAATATTTTCCAGAGACAGGACATTTCAAAATGTAGTTTGGGTAAAAACGCATTTATGGTAAAGCTCAGCTGACAGTCTGCAGACAGATACACGGGTTCCAATAAAATTCAGGACCCCAAGGTTTCCCCAGCTCTTGAATTATTTAAAATAAATGTGTAGTGTTGCAGTAGTTAAGTTTTAAAACAGTGCCTCAAAACTGGCTAGTTAAGGAACATCATTTATGAAAAATATATTGTGGGGGTGATTTTTAACCGTCTCAGCTCTGTGGAAAACTAGCTTGGTTATCTAGCAGTGGTGAATGAGTTGGTTCTCACAGTCGGCCAAAACCCAGGGCAATAATTTATTTATCTTTTTAGTTTTGCTTAGAGTAAATGAGGAAAAAACAATTTTCATGTTAGGAAAAATAAGTATTGTAGCATGAGTTACAGAAAATGCTGAGTCTCTTTAATTTCTATTGGTTTAAATTAAAAAAAAAAAACCCATAAACCTATAAATCTGATTTCTCTTTCACAAGAAACGGCTCCCCGCCTCGCCTCAGGCAGCCCTCTCCTATTCCTCTACTAACCAGTTACTTTAATCTGAGAAACTAATTTGCACTCAACTTGTGAGTGCCTTCACCTTCAGGGCAGAAGAAACACCGACTTTTAATGCATTTTTGCAAATAAATCATTACAATTTAATCACACACGACTCTATACAGACACACTCCCTTGATTTATTATTGTTGGGCGAGTTTCCCCCTCCCCTAGCATGAGATAACCAATTTTGTTTCGTGTAGGTGTCATAAACATAACTTCCCTCGATGCAGATATATTTACTGATTACCCATGACGATAACGACGATTACTAAGACAATAACACTCTCCAGTCCCATCTTTATTGCTTTTGGTATCAATAAAGTCAAAATAAACAAGTACGCAAAACATACGCCAAACAAAAAATTGGCAGCGTTTACAATCTACTTTCTCGGCATTCCCACCGCCTGGCAGCCTCCATCGATGCACTCGATATCTCGGCTGACGCTGTCTGGCGCTAGAACCAGGAAGGCGCTGAGCTTAAACTGGAGCAAGTACGGTGGAGGCCGGCGGCGCCCTGATCTGAAGAAAAGTCTCAGGGTCTGCGGGGCTTGCAAGTCAACGGAAAGTGTGAGGCCAAAGGTCTGGACCCAGGTGATGCCCGCGACCAGAGCCTGGGGAGCGGCGCCCGGGGCTGCGGGGCTCCGAGGCCCTGCTCGGCGAGAGGCGGCGTGGGGCCTAGCGCAGTTTGGGGCTGGGTGGCGGCGGAGGGGTGGGCGGTGGCCTCGTGGCGTGCGGGGTGTCACTGTGCGCATGCGCCCCGCACCTGGGAGGCTCTCCCTGGGTCTAGGCTGATGGCTGTAGGGTGGGTGGGTGGCTGCAGGCCTCAAGCTTGGCCCTCTGTCTTGAGGACGTGTGGGAGACTTCGCCGACTCCGCCCCTCGCCCCCCATTCCTGGTTCTTCCTCGCTGCTTTTGGGTTTCCTGGCTCATCTTGCAATATAAGTCTGGCGTTTCCTCACTAGCACTAGGTAGGGTGGAGCAAGAGGGAGGCTGGATTGTGGTGCCCTCTATCCCATCCACTCCACTGTCTCTGCCTTAGATCCACCTCCCTTTCTGAATCCGCCCGACCCTTTCTGGCTGACACTGACTTGCTGAGAAGTGGTGCAGGGTGAAATAGACGTTCCTTTCTTGAAATATAAATATACTCGCCTTAAACATACCGTATATTCCCTTGACTTCTGTACTTGTGGCCATGTGACCAAGGGCATATGGCTCTGTTTAATTTTGCAAGAGGTTATAATCCACTGTAAGGCGTGTTACCTGCTTTTGATTTTAGGTTAACCTTGATGTAATTTCTCTCTCAGAGGTTGTGTATCTTTAAATGTACTCTGGAAACCTAAACAAAATTTCGTTTTTACACTTTCAGAATTAGCAGTAACTCAATTGTGTTTCAATTAACTAGGTAGTAGATAAGTAAATTCAAATGTCTTTATGTTGTCACCAGAAAGCATTCGAGTTGTCATCTTTGAACTTAGATGTTATATAAGGTCTAAGTGAAGGAGGTAAGCAGAGTTCCCAAGTTGAAGATTTGGAGCAGTTGTGACAGTTGCAACCTTGGGGGAAATCCTTTGAGAACCTCTCTAGTCTTAGAGTTCATAAATATTCAGTCTTTGCAGGCAAGGATTTCATGCTAACTGATACAGCACTTTATGTTTTTCAGTAAGAGGGCTAAGAATGTCAAAATCTGAAAACGACCAAAACAGCTGGCACCTTTCTGTTATTGGCCTTGCCAACTCAACCAGTCTCACAAAGAGGGGTGTTATGAATTGGAAAAGTTCTGAAAGCAGGCTATTACGGTAGATCTATAGATGTGTTTCCTGCTTTCATTTTCAAACCATTGAGGAGAAATTCCTGTGATTGATTTTTTTTAAAAGAGATGCCTGCAAGTTTTTAATTGTGATGGGAGAAATGTCTTGACAGAATTTCTTTTTTGAGTATTACTTTGTTGTGCTTGAATTTGCCTCCATTCTTTTTACTGCCTTTGCATAGTTGTGTACTTGTTTATGGATTTCTTAGTTTTCACTCCATTTTTACTTTTCTTCTTTGAGGTGAGTTTCCCGTTGACCATTCTTTTCACTTTTTCTGGCCATGTATCCAGGATCAAGAAGATTATAGTTTGATATATTAATGAGTGGGTAATGGAGAAGTAATTATAAGCTATCATGTCCTTTGAGAATCTTTGTTGTCTCAAACTGCCTGTTCTCTGAAAAAGATAACTGCTTCTTGTACCCTTATCAATAATGGGGCAAAGGAACGATTTGTGTAGTCCTTTGAGTTCTTTTTTCTTGAATGACCACATGTTGGTTTCACATCTTCAACCAGGCACCTGAACTTTACATTAAGATATTTTTGTAAATTGCTGTCCTCCTGGAGTCATTACATGCCATGGCTTCAGTTCTGTAGTGGGAGTAGTTGGGTGAGATTTGCAACCATGAGGCTACAACCAGGAAGAACTACAGTGAGAACAGAAAACCAAGAGCTGTAGGAGCTCTGTCCCATGTTGTCTTTTTCACCTACAGATAAATTGAAAATTCTTAGCTTGTGGGACTCTAAAAGGCTGTGCTCTTTTCATCATTCATTGCCCTTATCGGAAAGAACTATCAATGTGTCTTTCCATTCATTGCACCTTACTGGTGGAGTTAAGTATAAAGAATTTTTCCTTACTAGGAGTATGTAATATAAATTGATCATCATGACTTGAATTGGCAAGTATATTCAATTACATGCTGATGACATTGTGGAGATCTAAGGGATAAGTTTATGTCTGTGGTGGTGAGCAGGACTTCAGTACCTGTCATTTATAGGGAAGACAATTTTGGGATCTACCTTTTGTGATTTGCTGTTAGTGTTCACTCCCTTTTCTGAATAATTGTTTGAAGTTAACTATAACAAAGAAATATAGTGACCTTTTGCTTTCTTTTATTGAGATTAATTATACTTCAGTGTAGCTTTTCTGAAATGTAAATGTGTCACTTGAAATATTTATAGTTTTGACACAGTGGTTTTTCAGCCTTTTCTTGGTTTCTCTAAGGAAGGATTTTTTTCTTTAAGTTCTGGGGTACATGTGCAGAATGTGCAGATTTGTTACCTAGGTAAATATGTGCCATGGTGGTTTGCTGCACCTAAGTATTAAGTCCAGCATGCATTGTCTGTTTTTCCTGATGCTTCCCTTCCCCCATGTCCCCACCACAGGCCCCAGTGTGTGTTGTTCCCCTCCCAGATCCATGTGTTCTTGGTGGTCAGCTCCCACTTATGAGTGAGAATATGTGGTGTTTGGTTTTCTGTTCCTGTGTTAGTTTGCTGAGGATAATGGCTTCCACTCCATCCATGTCCCTGCAAAAGACATGATCTCATTCTTCATTTAGTTTTATTTTGTGTCTTTGCTATTGTGAATAGTGCTGCAATGAACATACATGTGCATGTATCTTTATAATAGAATGATTTCTATTCCTTTGGATATATACCCAGTAATGGGATTGCTGGGTCAAATGGTATTTCTGATTCTAGGTCTTTTGGGAATCATCACACTGGTGATTCCTCAAAGAAGCACCAGTTCTGGACAATTCCTGTGACATCATCTTCCACAATGGTTGAACTAATTTACATTCCCAACAATTTATTAATAAAAGCATTTCTATCTCTCCACAGCCTTACCAGCATCTGTTGTTGACTTTTCAATAATTGCCATTCTGACTGGTGTGAGATGGTATCTCATTGTGGTTTTGATTTGCATTTCTCTAATGATCAGTGATGCTGAGCTTTTTTTCATATATTTGTTGGTCACATTAATGTCTTCCTTTGAGAAGTGTCTGTTCATGTCCTTTGCCTTTTTAATGGGATTGCTTTTTTTTTTCTTGTAAATTAGTTTAACATCTTTGTAGACTCTGGATATTAGACCTTTGTGAGTTGTATAGGTTGCAAAAATTTTCTCCTATAGATTGTCTGTTCTCTGTGATGATAGTTTCTTTTGCTGTGCAGAAGCTCTTTAGTTTAATTAGATCACATTTGTAATTTTTGTTTTTGTTGCAGTTGCTTTTGATGTTTTTGCAATGAAATCTTTGCCCATGCCTATGTTCTGTATGGTATTGCCTGTATTTTCTTCTAGGGTTTTAATAGTTTTGGGTTTTACATTTAAGTCTTTACTCCATCTTGAGTTAATTTTTGTTTAAGGTGTAAAGAAGGGGTCCAGTTTCAATTTTCTGCATATGGCTAGCCAGTTCTCCCAGCAAGATTTATTAAATAGGGAGTCCTTTTCTCATTGATTGTTTTTGTCAGGTTTGTCGAAGATCAGACGGCTATAGATGTGAGTCTTATTTCTGGGTTCTCTATTCTGTTCCATTGGTCTGTGTGTCTGTTTTTGTACCAGTACCATGCTGTTTTGGTTACTGTAGCCGTTAGTATAGTTTAAAGTCAGATAGAGTGATGCTTCTAGCTTTGTTCTTTTTGCTTAGGGTTGTCTTGGCTATATGGGCTCTTTTTTTGTTCCGTATGAATTTGGAAAGAGGTTTTTATTTTTTTCCTAATTCTGTGAAGAATGTTAATGATAGTTTGATGGGAATAGCATTGAATCTATAGGTTACTTTGGGCAGTATGGCCATTTTCATGATATCGATTCTTCCTATCTACGAGCATGGAACGTTTTTCCACTTGTTTGTGTCCTCTCTGATTTCCTTGAGCAGTGATTTGTAGTTCTCCTTGAAGAGGTCCTTCACTTCCCTTATTAGCTGCATTCCTAGGTATTTTATTCTCTTTGTAGCACTTGTGAATGAGAGTTCATTCATGATTTGGCTCTCTGCTTCTCTGTTATTGGTGTATAGGAATGCCTGTGATTTTTGCACATTGATTTTGTATCCTGAGACTTTGCTGAAGTTGCTTATCAGCTTAAGCTTTTGGGCTGAGATGATGTGGTTTTCTAGATAAAGGATTATGTCATCTGTAAACAAAGGCAATATGACTTCCTCTCTTCCTATTCTAATACCCTTTATTTCTTTCTTTTGACTGATTGCTGTGGCCAGTGTTTCCAATACTGTGTTGAATAGGAGTGCTGGGAGAGGACATCCTTGTCTGGTGCTGGTTTTTATGGGGAATTCTTCCAGCTTTTTCTCATTCATTATAATATTAGTTGTGGGTCTGTCATAAATGGCTTTTATTATTTTGAGGTTTGTTCCAAGGAGAGATTTTTGTATCTTTCCTTAACCAGTGTTAAATGTAATCAACCAGTCTTTTATAATGGATAAATTATATTGTTTGTAATTAGAACAAAGAAAAAGTTTATACCCACCGTCTCCTGTTCTCCTTTTTTTGGTCATGCCCAAGACGCATAGATCTGTATCCCTTCCTTTTTTCTACTTGTTTGTACCTTACTCAGAGATGTAGGATGAAGGACAGAAATAGAGATTGGGAATAACTATAGATATCTTAGAGCACTAGTTCTCAAACATTTTAGTCTTAGGATCTCTTTACACTCTGAAACATTGTTGAGCATCCCAGTAACCTTTATTTATTTTGATTATATCTATAAGTATTTACGTTATTAAAAATTTGAAATCTTTATGAATTCACTTAAAATTACAATAAACGTAAAATATGGTAACATAAATTAATATATTTGATATGAAAAATAACTATTTTTTGGCCGGGCGCGGTGGCTCAAGCCTGTAATCCCAGCACTGTGGGAGGCCGAGGCGGGTGGATCACGAGGTCAAGAGATCGAGACCATCCTGGTCAACATGGTGAAACCCCGTCTCTACTAAAAACTACAAAAAATTAGCTGGGCATGGTGGCGCGTGCCTGTAATCCCAGCGACTCAGGATGCTGGGGCAGGAGAATTGCCTGAACCCAGGAGGCGGAGGTTGCGGTGAGCCGAGATGGCGCCATTGCACTCCAGCCTGGGTAACGAGCGAAACTCCGTCTAAAAAAAAAAAAAAAAAAGAAAAATAACTATTTTTCAAAACAAACAGTAGGAAAAGTGGCATTATTTTCCTTTTTTGCAAATCTCTAATACCTGATTTAGTAGAAGATGGCTAGATTTCTCGTATCTGCTTCTTCATTCAGTCCATTGAGATAAATCGTTTTGATTAAAGTTTATGAAGAAAATCTGGCTTTACACAGATACGTTGTTGGAAAAGATAGTGTTTTAGTACCCTTTTCAGGTAATTATGTCTTTTGTATTATAACAGAAGTTGATAAGTGTTAATTTCTTGAAGTTCTGCTTTAATATGGTTTTTGAAACCATATACCTTTGGTACTCCATTATGTTGAAATCTATTGGTATGACTTAAACTCTGAATGGATCTTTTACCCATGCATGATTTTGTGACATCTTGCATTGGCCAATTGGAAAATATTGATTTGGTGAGTTAGGCATATCTTTTAAATGTAAACCCTCTTAATTATGTGTAAAAAACTGATGTTTGTTACTATCACCATTGATCTCAGAAGTTTTAAAGATTTAGAAGCTATCATTCTCATGGTGGCAATACAAATTATCCGGAATTCAAATTTTTGCTTGCGAACTTGAATTTTATTATCAGCAACAAATACTGTTTTACTTGAAATGAAAGGATCTCTTCATATTTGAGAAAAAGCCTTCCAAATACTCAAGTGTGCATAATTATAGCCAGTTTTTAAAATAAAATAATGTTTCATAATAAAAGGAGCTAACTCAAGTTGCAATTCAGTTATATAAATGCTCGTTTGTGAAATAATCATCATTCTTAAATACATGGCAAAAGTTATGTGTATCTCTCATTTCATAACAATATTAAAAAGATGTGGCTGGGCGCGGTGGCTCAAGCCTGTAATCCCAGCACTTTGGGAGGCCGAGGCGGGTGAATCACGAGGTCAAGAGATTGAGACCATCCTGGTCAACACGGTGAAACCCCGTCTCTACTAAAAATACAAAAAATTAGCTGGGCATGGTGGCGCGTGCCTGTAATCCCAGCTACTCAGGAGGCTGAGGCAGGAGAATTGCCTGAACCCAGGAGGTGGAGGTTGCGGTGAGCCGAGATCGCGCCATTGCACTCCAGCCTGGGTAACAAGAGCGAAACTCCGTCCAAAAAAAAAAAAAAGATGTATACTCGAGTGGAAATTTAGTAAAATTTATGATTTTTACGGCTTTATCGAGGACTTTTTTTTTTTTTTTTTGAGTTGGAGTTTCGCTCTTGTTGCTCAGGCTGGGGTGCATTGGTGGGATCTCGGCTGATTGATTGCAACCTCTGCCTCCGGGGTTCAAGTGATTCTCCTGCTTCAGCCACCAAGTAGCTGGGATTATAGGCATATGCCACTATGCCTGGCTAATTTTGTATTTTTAGTAGAGACGGTATTTCTCCATGTTGGTCAGGCTAGTCTCAAACTCCTGATGTCAGGTGATCTGCCTGCCTCGGCCTCCCAAAGTGCTGGGATTACAGGTGTGAGCCACCGTGCCTGACTGAGGACATTCTTAATTAAAATTTCTTTCTTTCTTTTTTTTTTAAACTGTGACTGTATGTCAGTGAAGAATACAGTGACTACTAAGTATAATTTGGTGCCTCTGCCTTGATTTGTGCTAAGGTGCCAGCAGTTTTGTCCACTATTACTTTTGTACCATCAGGGCAAAAGGTACCTTTTTCAGCACAGTGAAAAAGGTAACTAATGTTTCAATATTACAGTGATATAATTTTGGCTTCTTGGGTCCCCTGAAGTGTTGTAGAGATCCCCAAGGGTCTACAGGCTTCATTTTGAAAATTGCTGGTAGTAGAATGCAAGCTTCTACAGGGATAGAATCTTTGTCTCTTGCTCATTGATGTATTGTTAATATGCTATCGGTCTGGTATGTCTTACCTATCTTCAGTGTAAGATTACTTATATTTTGAATCTGGGTTGTAGATTTGAATCTGTTGTTTTATCCTCCTTTTCATGGAGCACGCTGTCCAGCAATTTCATGAAAAGGGGAGAGTGTGGGGTATAATTTTTGAGACCTTACATATCTGAAAATGTCTTTATTCTAATCTCATAGTAGAACAATGATTTGGCTGGATAGAGTGTCTAGGTTGAGATTCATTTTACCAGAATTTTAAAGGAAAGTCTCCGTTGTTTTCTGTGTTGTGAAAAACGCCTATGCCTTTTATTGTGCTACCCATATATGTTTTTTTATGTTTAGAAATTTCTAGAATCTTCTCTATATTCCTGGTGTCAGAAGTTTTTATGAGATATACTGGGTGTATGTCTTTTAAGAAAAATCATTGTCTTAGGGACTTAGGGCAATTCATCTTTCAATTCTGAAATTTTGAGACAAGGACTTAGTCTGTTGCCCAGGCTGGAATGCAGTAGGGTGATCCTACCTCACTGTGGCCTGGAACTTCTGGGCTCAGGCAGTCCTCCTGCCTCAGCCTCGTTAAGTAGCTGGGACTACACGTGCGCGCCACCATGCCCAGCTAATTTTTTGTAGAGATGGAGGTTTCACCATGTTGCCCAAGTTGGTTTCAAACTCTAGGGTCAAGCAATCCACTCACCTCGGCCTCCTAAAGTGCTGGGATTACCAATGTGAGCCACCAGGCCTGACCTGGAAATTTAATTTTTGGGTAATTTTCCTTCATCCCTTTTCTCTCTGTATTTTAAGACAGCATCTCACTGTATCACCCAGGCTGGGGTGCAATGGTGCGATTATAGCTCACTTCAGCTCCTGGGATCAAGGTGTCCTCTCGTGTCAGCCCTCAGATTGGCTGGGTCTACAGGTCCCATGCCATTACGCTGGGCTTCTCTGTTATTTTTTTATAGAACGCATATCAATTGCATTTTGGACCTTCAGATAGATCTTCTTCTGTTTTTAAAATGTTTGTCTGTTTTTCTTTCTTTCTTTTTTTGAGTCCTTTAACCTTTTTTCCAACCTTATTATTTTTGTTGTCTGTGTGTTTTTTTGAAACAGGGTCTCGCTCTGTCTCCCAGGTTGGAGTGCAATGGTGCAATATTGGCTCACTGTAGACTCTCCCACTTGGGCTCAGGTCATCATCCTGCCTCAGCCTCCTGAGTAGCTGGGACTAAAAGCGTGCACCACCATGCCCAGCTAATTTTTGTATTTTTTTTGTAGAGACCAATTTTCATCATGTTGGCGGGGCTGGTCTCAAACTCCTGGGCTCAAGCAGTCTGTCTGCCTTGGTTGCCAAAGTGCTGGATTACAAGCGTGAGCCATGGCACCTGGCCTCTGTGTGTGTGTGTGTGTGTGTGTGTGTGTGTGTGTGTGTGTGTGTGTGATTTCTTTAAATTTTAAGCTGTCGTATTTTTCGAATGTTCCTCCTACTCTTGTTTGCTGGATTGTCATCTCACATGTTAACATCTGAGGATATTAACTGTGATTTTTGTTCTTAAAGTTAATCTGAGGATATTAACTGTGATTTTTGTTCTTAAAGTTTTCTTCTGTATGTTCTGGTTTACTATGAGTTGCTTATTTTCTTCCTGTTTTGGTTTCTTTTATGGTGAAGGCTTTCATTATGTTTGGTAATATTTTGTTGTATATTTAGCAAAAAGTTAGCAGAAAGAAATGTTTAAAGAAAAATGTTGTAAATACAACTGTAACCTGCATTTAAGGTTTGGGCTTGTCAACTAGTAGGGTGTCAACCAGTAGGGTGATTGGGTAGGGGCCTGTCCTTTTTGTAGGGAACCCTCAAAAACTTATATATCTTTTCTTAGGTGTTGTTCAGTTTTTGCAGATATTCAAGAATCCTCTAATTGCTGTTGTAGGAGATATACTTGACTTTAGAATTCTTGGATCCAAGCCCACAGAGGACTATTACTTTTACCATTTGATTATAGACTTTAACTTAACTTAATCCCTTTAACTTTTAGTTTGGCATCTCTGCCTTTTTAAACTTTGTCCTTGGACCTGGTGCTTCTTTGATTCACTTTTCCCCAAAAGTAAACCTTCTCTCCTATGGGGATTGGGGAAGAGTATCACCTGGCTGGATAGAATGGAGGAACTCAGGAATACTACATAAATTCAATCAATTTCTTTGTTTTTAGCCTTGTGCCTCATTGTGCCTGCTCTGATATCTGGTGTCTTAAATTCCTGATACTTTCTGATTTTTGCTATGTGAATTTGCCTTTCTCTTGTTGGAATTCTCTACAGTTGCCTGATAATAAGCTTTCTTAGCTCTAATCCTCCATGTGTTTTTCATTTGCCAAAAGTTTGTTGACATATCTTATCTACTGTTTCTATTGTTTTCTAGCCTCTGTCCTTTCAAATTTATACTTTTTAATTTCTTTAATCTTATGTTGGTATTTTTTAAAACAAGATAATAAGATAGTAAAAAGTCATCTTAATTTAAATGGTTATTTGTGTGTAAAGGACATTCTTAAATGATTAAAGATAAAAACAAGAAAGGAATTAAAAGCCAAGAAATAAAAAAATTAATTGTTGTCACTTAATTGTGTACATATTTCTTAACATGGACATAAATATATATGTGTGTGTGTGTAATATACACACATACATATGTGGATATCATATAATGGATATGTATATATATTTTATGTATAGATATTTACATACACATGTTTGAATATATATGTATGTACAGATATACCTTATGTATGTCTGTATTGTTTGTAATACATACATGTTTGTATTTACATATATAGATACATGTTTTACATATGTATACTTTCATAATCATATTCTTTTAAAGCTGGAAAGTATCATGGTCATTTTTTATCTATTGTAGTTTCATTTTTTTTAAATAAGGAAACTGGCATAGATGTGTTAGTGATTTACTGATAGTTTCAAAACCAAGTGTTCCCAGTGTTTTGTTAAACTGTAAAAATCTTAGACATGTGAACAGCTTGGAGGTTCAGAGCTATATTTAAAATCCTTAATTCTGGCTCTAGGTAAATAGCTTCAAGTTTTGATTTGAATCGTAATAGATTTTTTTTCAACTGGTATTGCATTGGAATCAGGGAGGGGCTGGCTCACCTGATGCTTCTGAAAGCAAAGCAGTAATTTAACATATTATGAGTTGGCACAAAAGTAATTGTGGCTTTTGCCATTACGTTTAATGTAATATATTTATTAGTATTAAATACATTAATACAGAAATATATTTAATACCAATTAATATTAATTATAATCATATGATTAATATTATTAAATGTATTAATACATATTAATTAAAACATTGTATTTATATTAATATATTTAGTAATAATTAATATGTTACATTAAAAGTAATGGCAAAAACTGCAATTACTTTTGCACCAATATAATAATTTGCTTATAATGATGGTATTTAACTTATTTTGAATAATTATTAAAGACGATGTGAACTTTTATTTATCTGATCTAAGTGATTACAGTGAATCTTGTTTTTATATGACTTTGAAAGATAACTAATAACTATATTAATAAAAAATTATTGCATGTGAGAATCTAAAGTTTAAAGTAAAACAACTAAGCTTCTTATCAGCTAAGTTAATTCCTAAATATACAAGGCTTAGGTTCTGTTTTTTTTCCCCATTGTACACTAAATGTCTGTGTTACCATAACTATATAGAAATAGTTTTAAAAAATTATATTTTATTCATCATTTAAATATTAATTTTCATAAGTACATTAAAAAATTATCTCAATGGATACCATTATAATAATGCTATGATGAATGTTTTCATGAATATATCCTTTAGACATTTTTTTTTTAGATATATTTGTAGAAGTAGGATTTCTCTGTCAAAAAACCATCAACATTTTTAGATTATTATCACTTAATTGTGTACATATTTCTTAACTTGGATATAAATATATATGTGTGTGTATAATATACACACATATGTAAATATCTGTTATATATAATATATGCATAATGGATATCTATTATATATTTAATTTAAATTATTGTTTTATTGCTTTCTAAAAAGATTATTCTGCCACCTTATATAGGTACTAGCAATGTGTGAAGAGCTGACTGATTTCACAATAACCTCATTAACTTTAGTACTTTATATTTTCTCCCCTAAGTTTCACAAGTGAAATGATTATAGTTCATTGTTTCTATTTGTACTTTGTTGATGATTAATGAGGTTTTATCTGTTTAAAAATGTAGAATTTTCTGTTAGAAAAATGCAACTCTAAGATAGTAAAATATCTTTCATCATCAAAGAATGTAAGAATAAAGGAATAGTTGGTTGATTGCTAAAGAATATGTCATATAATTAATGAGAAATGTAACTTAAAATATCAGATAATTGTTATAAAGAACTGTTCTCATGTCTTGTCAAGAAGCCAGGCACATAAACAATTTTACTTTAAGCCTTTTAAAAATTTTACAAAGTTTTATAAAAAGTAGTAAATTGAGGCAAGAAACAGTGGTTCATGCCCTTAGTCCCAGCACTTTGGAAGGCCTGCAGGAGGATCACTGGAGCCCTGGACTTCCAGGTTACAGTGAGCTGTGATTGTGCCACTGCACTCCAGCCTGGGATACAGAGGGAGACCTCATCTCTAAAATAAAATAAATAAATGAAATAAAATAAAAAATTAATTCATTGCATTTCATCCATTGTGCCACCATGTTAGAAATAATATTCTTCTAATTTAAGCTTACAGAAATGGGACGTCGGTCATCAGATACTGAAGAAGAAAGCAGAAGCAAGAGAAAAAGGAAACACCGTAGACGGTCCTCCTCGAGCAGTTCTTCAGATAGTAGAACATACAGCCGAAAGAAAGGAGGAAGGAAATCAAGATCAAAGTCAAGATCTTGGTCCAGAGATCTTCAGCCTCGCTCACATTCTTATGATAGAAGGTGATTTTCATAATTGTTATTTATATAGTAATGAGGATAACATTCTTTAACATTTATGTTTTTGTATTTTTAATTTTACTAGATAAAAACATTTTTCTTTTACTAGCTATATATTTATGAAAGTTAAGTCCCAACCCAGAGTTTTTTTATTCCTACCAGGTCCAGTCCATGGGTCTAGTGTCTTCAACCTTTGTTTATTCTTAGTAGGTAAATAGTTATAAACTGGTATAGTTTTCTTTTTAAATTTAATTTTTTTTTAGAGACAAGATCTTGCTGTCACTCAGGCTGGAATGCAGCGGTGCAGTCATAACTCTTGGACTCAAGGGATCCTTCCACCTCAGCTTCCTGAATAGCTGGAACTATAGTTACGTGCCACCATGCCTTGCTAAGTTTTTTGTTTTTATCTTTTACAGACTAGGTCTTGCTGTGTTGCTCAAGGAGGTATTGAATTCCTGGCCTCAAGTGATCCTCCTGCCTTGTCCTTCCAACATGTTGGGATTATAGGCATGAGCTATTGAGCCTGACCTTGGTTTAGTTTTCATACTATGTAATCTGATGATATTTGGAAAGATTCTAAGACCCCTAATACCTTAATTAGTAGCTGATCCAATCACTAAGTTATGTATCAGTCATCTGACTGTTTAAGATAAATAACATTTTAAATTAACTTTATTTGCTTCTGGGAAAGAGTGAGACAGTAAAAATGAGATTATTCTTTAGCATCTAGAAGGTTTTTCCTTAATGCTCGTAATAAAAATTATTTTAGCAATGATCTTTGATTATGTTTTATTTCAGACGCAGGCATCGATCAAGCAGTAGCTCTTCTTATGGCTCTAGAAGGAAGCGAAGTCGAAGTCGTTCAAGGGGTCGAGGGAAATCCTATAGAGTTCAGAGGTCTAGGTCAAAAAGCAGAACAAGAAGGTATGCATTATTAAGTATTTATTGCTTTGTAACAAATTATTCCCAAATTGTAGTGCAATAATCATTTATTTTCTCATGATCATATAATTTTGACTGAGCTTAACTGGCACTTATTTTTTCTCACTTGGGGTCACTCCTGCAGTTATAGTCATCTGTTAGCTTGATTAGAACTGGATGGTCCAATGTGGCCTCACTCATATATCTTGCATTGGGTTCTGGCTTTTGGCTGGGGTGTACGTGTTTTCCCATTGTCCAGTAGGCTAGGTTGGGGTTTTTTTTTGGCCCGGTGGTGGTAGCATGTGTGATCCCTAGACATGAGTTTACTAGAATTTTGTTAAGGATTTTTGCATCAGTATTCATCATGGATTTTTGGTTTGTAATTTTCTCATAATATATTTGCCTGGCTTTGGTATCAGAGTAATGCTGGCCTTATAAAATGAGTTTGGAAGTGCTCCCTCCTTTTCAGTTTCTTGGAAGATTTTCAAAAGGATTGACGTTAATTCCTTTTTTTTTTTTTTTAATTGTACTTTAAGTTCTGGGGTACATGTGCAGATCGTGTGGGATTGTTGCATAGGTACACACATGGCAATGTGGTTTGCTGCCTCCATCCCCCTGTTACCTACATCTGGCATTTCCCCCATGTTATCCCTCCCCGACCTCCCCACCACCCCACTGTCCCTTCCTTGGCCCCCCACAACAGACCCCAGTGTGTGATGCTCCCCTCCCTGTGTCCATGTGTTCTCATTGTTCATCACCTCCCTATGAGTGAAAACATGTGGTGTTTGATTTTCTGTTCTTGTGTCAGTTTGCTGAGAATGATGGTTTCCAGATTCATCTGTGTCCCTACAAAGGACACAGACCCATTTTTTTATGGCTGCATAGTATTCCATGGTGTATATGTGTCACATTTTCCTTGTCCAGTGTATGGTCGATGAGCATTTGGGTTGGTTCCAGGTCTTTGCTATTATAAACAGTGCTGCTATGAACACTGTTCGTTATAACAGAATGATTTATAATCCTTTGGATATATACCCAGTAATGGGATTGCTGGGTCAAATGGAATTTCTTTTTAAATATTTGGTGGAATTCTGCAGTGAAGCTGCCTGCTCCTGGACTCGTCTTTGTTAGAAGGTTTTTGCTTACTTTTTCAATCTCCTTATTAGTTATAGGTCTGTTAAGATTTTTTTTTTCTTCATGATTCAGTCTTGATAGGTGCTGTGTTTCTAGGAATTCATCCATTTCTTCTAGGTAATCCAGTTTATTAGCATTCTTAGTAGTTTTTTATAATCTTTTTGATTTTTATGGCATCAATTTTAATGTCTGCTATTTCATTTCTGATTTTAGTTATTAGCCTTCTGGTATTTTTCTCTTCTTTTTCTCTTTTTTGGTTTCAAAATGTTGCTCTGTTACCCAGGCTTGGGTTCATTGGTGCAGTCAGCTCACTGCAGCCTCAAACTCCTGGGCTGAAGTGATCCTCTTGCCTCACTCTCCTAAGTGACTAGGACTATAAGCATACGCCACCAGGCCTGGCTGATTTTTTAAAATATGTTTTGTAGAGGTCAGTCTCACCATATTGCCCAGGCTGTCTCCAACTCCTGGCCTCAACTGGTCATTCTACCTTGTCCTCCCAAAGTGCTGAGATTATAGGTACCAGCTAGCTTGCTTGGCCTCATTTTTTCTTAATCCAGCTAAGTACTTGTTAATTTTGTGTTGTTTTTTTCAAAAAAACTTAGTTTTATTGATTTTTTTTCCTGAAGTTTTTCTCTTTTTGTATTCTCTATTTATTTTTTTCTGTAATCATGTTTTTTTCTTCCTTTGGCTAATTTTTGGTTTAATTTGTTTTTCTTTAGTTCCTTGAAGTATAAAGTTACATTGATATGAGATTTTTCTTTTTTTCTTAAATATAGGTGTTCATCATAAAACTTTCCTCTCAATATTGCTTTTGCTGCTTCTCTTAAGTTTTACCATGTGTGTTTGTGTTTTCATTTGTCTAAAAGCTATTTTCTAATTTAAGATTTCTTCTTTGCTATATTTGGTTGTTCAAGAGTGTGTAATTTCTGCATATTTGTGCATTTTCTGATTTTCCTACTGCTATTGATTTCTAGCTTCAGTTCTTTCTGTTTTGAAAAGATACTTGCTATGATTTCAGTCTTATTAAATTTGTTAAGACTTGTTTTGTGGCCTAACATGAAATCTGTCCTGGAGAATGTTCCATGTATGCTTGAGAAGAATACATATTTTGCTGCTGTTGTGTGGAATGTTCTGTGTATGTATGTTAGGTCTAATTTACCTGTAGCGTTGTTTAAGTCCTCTTATCTTATGTCTTAGTTTTCTATCCATATTGAAAGTGGAGTAGTGAAATATCCTACCGTTACTGTATTACTAAATATTTCTCCCTTCCATTTTGGCAATGTTTGCTTTATATATTTGGGTGCTCTGGTGGTAGGTGCATATATATATTTATAAATTGTTATATATTCCAGAATAATGACCCATTTATCATTATATTATTATCTTTTTTTCTTGTGACAGTCTTTGACTTAAAGTCTATTTTGTCTGATATAAGTATGGCCACTTCTCTTTCTTGGTACCATTTGCATGGATTATCTTTTTCCATCTTTTTTAATATATGTGTGTGTTTACATCTAAGGCACATCTTTTGTAAACATCATATACTGTAGTTGTATCTTATGTGTATGAGTGTGGGTTTTGAAAAATCCATTCAGCTATTCTGTGTGTTTTGTTTGGGGAGTTTAATCCAGTTACATTTACAGTAATTATTTATGGGGAAGGACTTACAGTTGCCATTTTGTTGATTGTTTTCTGCCTTGTAGCTATTTTGTCTTGTGTCTCCTGCCGCTTTCCTTTTTGTTTTGTTGATTTTTGTATTGACATGCTTTGATTTTTTTTTTTTCTCATTTTATTTTGTGTATGTTCTATAGGTATTTTCTTTGTGGTTGCCATGAGGCTTATATATAACATTATCTATTTTAAGTTGATAATAACCTTTGATTGTATACAAA
Organism: Cebus imitator; assembly: GCF_001604975.1. NCBI lineage: Eukaryota > Metazoa > Chordata > Mammalia > Primates > Cebidae > Cebus > Cebus imitator. Next base: position 1,849,422 of record NW_016107585.1, on the reverse strand, counting down.
AATACTCATATATTTCTCCACTCCTATTTTGTTATTGATATCACAGTTTATATCTTATTCTATCCATTAATATAGTTTAGTTATTTTTTATGCTGTTGTCTTTTCAATTCTGTATATGAATTAACAATGTTTTATATGACACCATTACAGTGTTACTGTACTCTGTACTTGTGTATGTATTTACCTTTACCAGTGAGCTTTATGTTTTTCTGTGCTTTTCTGTTGCTGTCTAGTGTTGTGTTATTTCCACTTGCAGGACTCCTTTTAATATTTCTTGTAAGGCAGGTCTGGCAGTGAAGAACTCTCTTAGCTTTTGTTTATCTGGGAAAGATTTGATTTGTCTTTTGTTACTGTAGAACAATTTTGCTGGATATAGTGTTCTTAATTGACAGGTTTTTATGGGACTGAAGAAGAATACCACTGTATTTCTTGTTTGCTGGGAATTTTTTAGTACCAATCACTTGGTTTTTGTTAAAGGCTTTTTCTTTATTTAGTGGGATGATTATGGTTTATTTTTGGATACATTTTCATCATTTTTTGTTGTCACTAACCTATTGATTTTTTTGTCCCACTTTGTTATTTCTGTGTACTGAAGACCCCATGGTCAACTTGATTTTATTGCCTAATGTAGAATTGAAATAATGTGGTACAAAATGTTCATTTTGTACCATATCGAAAACACCCGTTGTGTATGGGTGGCATTGAAAGATTTAAAGTGACACATTTACTCATGAACTAGGTACTCCCAGACAAATATTTCCTGTTGGTCTTCATTCTCTGGGTTCTTCTGCATGAATATTTTTTCTTTCATAGTGATATATTTTGCTTTTGATTCAGGATGTCAAATTGAAGACATTTTGTGAATGTGACATGAGATAATTGTTGTCTCAGGTGATTTCTTGAAACTGTACACCTGTCAACTACAAGTTTAAAGGGTTTTAGGGAAGAGATCAATTATTTATATTAGAGAAATTAGGAAAATTGTTAATGTATTAGAAGTAGAACAAGTAACAAATATTTATTAATTTGAAAAAGTAACAATTTTAGAAAATGCATTTATCTAGTAAAATAATATACTGAAAGTACTTTGTACACTGTAAAGGCCAGCATAAATGCTATTGTTTTCTTAAGAAGTCATTTTATTTTATTTTAGGCCAGGTGTGGTGGCTCATGCCCGTAATCCCAGCACTTTGGGAGGCTGAGGCAGGTGGATCACGAGTTCAGAAGTTCAAGACCAGCCTGGCCAAGATGGTAAAACCCTGTCTGTACCAAAAATACACAGATTAGCCGGGTGCAGTGGTGGGCGCCTGTAATCCCAGCTACTCGGGAGGCTGAGGCAGGAGAATTGGTTGAACCTGGGAGGTACAGGTTGCAGTGAGCTGAGATTGTGCCACTGCACTCTAGCCTGGGTGAAAGAGCAAGACTCTGTCTCAGAAAAAAGTAGTTATTTTATTTTATTTATTTGTTTGATACAGGATGTTGCTCTGTTACCCAGGCTGGAGTGCAGTGGCGCGATCTCGGCTCACTGCAAACTTTACCTCCTATGCTCAAGGGATCCTCGTACCTCAGCCTTCTGAGTAGCTTGTATTACAGGTGCACACCATCACACCCAACTAATTTTTGTATTTTTTGTGGAGATGGGGTTTCATCATGTTGCCCAGGCTTGTCTCAAATTCCTGAGCTCAAGCGATCCCCCCACCTTGGCCTCCCAAATGACAGGGATTATAGTTAAAATACATGCCACCCTGCCTGCCCAATAAATCATTTTAATTATTATTTCTTTTATTACATACTAGAACATACTTGTGAATTGTCTTCTATTTTATCATATTTTAGTTGTTTAACAGACTTTTAAAAAAGGTGTCTCATTTCTCCATGCTTTTATTTATCTGAGGAACAAAGGACAGCATGTCTGATGATCTTTTTCTAGTATCCCTTTCTTGATTATTGGGTAGAAAAATTGGACTGCATTTTAACAATGTAGTACTCTTCATGTTATTTCTTCAACTTGAAAAATACTGAGTTTTTTGAACTTAAAAATTAGGTTCGCCTCTTTAAAATTATAAGATTTTTGTACCACTTCACGTGAAAGTGACCGCATGATTCTTATTCACGTAATATCTAAGTAGTAAATATATGAGAATCACAATTAATTTTATACTAGATGAGCTGTCCTTTGCTTGTTTTTGTAGTTTTTTTCTTTTCTCATATATTACCCTCATTGTATTGCGCTATTAAATTTTACAGCTATTTTCTAATCAATGAACAAAGTTAGGTCCCCTTCAGAATTCATTTATTTGTAATCCTTTAATTTGTCCATGAAAAGGAAGAAATCTTTGGCAACTCCATTAGAAAATAATTGAGCATATGGGCCCTGTATGTTGGGGTCAGCCTAGAAATAGACTTAAATGTAGTTTTGTTCTTGGAAATCCCTTAGTTTTGAGATGAGTAGAGTTTGATTTCTGGAATATATGGATATCTGGAAAATAGAAGATGAAGTTAAGACAAGAATTTCTGTTACATTTATTCTAACTCATTTTTATTGTGAATGTAATACGAAAAACTATTGTTTAAAGTTTTAACTATGCATGAAACAGTTACTGAATTTTAAATTGGGGATCACTTTAATGAAAACATTATAACATCCAGTTATGAAAATTATACAAATGATTCAGTTGATTTTCTATTTTTATTTTATTCTTTTATTAACCTATTGATCTTTATTTTTGTCTTGTATCTGAAAATGAGAACAAAATGTATGCTTAGAGAGCAATTATTTATTTTATTGAGGACATACCTTAAAAGTCAAGAAGTGAAGCTGCTTGGTAATGCTATAAATTTAAAACTGTCCTACAGCAAGACAGTACAATGCAAATATGACTAAATAAGATCACAAACTGAATTTCAGTGAAACAACCAAGATTTACATTAAATTAGGAATTTTAAAACTGATTTAGTTTGTTTTACTGAGCATTTGCTTAATAACATTTTGGCTTCTTGCAATCTTTTTAAAGACAATAATTCGTCTGTGAAATGCAGGCACATCCTCAGTAGAAAAATTGAAAGCAACAGCTCACTTTCTGAAACCACACATATAGCGATATAAAGAAATATTTCAGCTCTACAAAATTTAATAAATCATCCCATTTCCTAATTTGATCATATTAGATGCTGATGTGGAAGAAGCATTTCAAATACCATCTTCTCATTAATATACATCAGTCTGGGGAATAGAATGGAATACTTATGCAGAGATGTCACAGTTACTGTTTCTTAGTTTACTAAGTGGAACAGGTTGAAGTGATTCTGGGTGCTATTTGTCAATGTCTTGTTAAAATGGTTTGGGTCGAGTTATGGAGTCCAGAAAGACGGCGGCTGATAAATCAAAAGTGGATTGAGTGGACAGGAGGCAGTGATTGATACTGTGACAGGATATGAAGAAAGGAACCTTGATACAAGCATTCATGATATTGAATATGAGAAAGAAAATGGCCCTGGAGTATGGATATTATTCAAGGAAATGAGAATAATAATATCAGCCTGAAAATATTGCTGAGTGAAGATTAGGATAGTTCTTATTAGAGCGTAGTACTTTGCTAGGATGGTAGGGATGAAATTATGTAAAATATTTATGTGAGAAGAATATTTTAACCTATGACAGAAGACTCTTTAATGATTATTTATTGTTTAGTTTTAGCCTTATTTTTTTTTCAAACAAATAGGTATACCATGTATTTATGAACATCCTAACTAGTAAATTTAAAACATTTTTTTCTTTTAGATTATTTCAAAGATCATCTACCTTCACAACATGCTTTTATAGAATAATAGTATTCAGAGACTAAACTTGTGTAAATAGTGTCTCACCATCAGTTGGTTTTGACTTAGAAAATTACATTGTTAATGTGAAGTGAAAAATCTGCATTGCCTAGTTTGCAGCATCCTTTAGATTAGTCATTTTGAATGGCAAATGAAAGATTCCTGACAGATGAGCCATTTCGCAAAGATCAAGGCTGTATATACTGAATGTTCTTTTGCAGAATTATCAGTGAAATGTTAGTTGATGTCACGGAGTTCTTGGTGGGAATCTTTTGATTAGTCTGACTTTTGTCCTTGGCAATGTGTAACTAGGAAGAACTGTCTTTTGCTCTCTCTAAGAGTTTAATATATCTAACACTGGCAGAAAAAGAGGTTCTTTGGAAAGGTATTCAATTACCTTTTAATTATATAGTGTATGAGAGACAAAGAGATGTGGAGTTGTCACATAATTGTAACTCTAATTTTTGATTTTTATGTAGTGTCTTGTCTTCTTAAGTACTTAACACTTTCTGGCACAATTTTTGTTAAGTGTGTAACACATTTGTAATGAGGCACTGTGAAATATTTACCCATGTGCCTTATACCAGTAGTGATGAATTTATTGATAATTTTTTTCTAGCTTATAAAGATTCTGGTAAATGTACGTAATACCCCTAAATTCCTTAAAACTAATTTAATTACATAAACATTGTTATTTTTCGTTTATTACCTCAGTATTTGATGAACCAACATACTGTACCAGCTAAATAACATATTTGAACTTAGTGTAAGTTCTTAACTGTGCTGTTTACTGCCATACATTGTTTTGTGAGGCTCAGAATATGTTGTGAACATTGCAGAAGAAAAATAGTCATTTCCAAGTTATAGTGGAAATTTTAAATGTTTTTTTTTCTGGTGTTTTCTCTCCAATTTTTTCTTCACATGGTAGCCAAAATGCAATGCAAAATGCAAATCTGGTAGCACCTCCCTTATTTCAGTGGTTTAGAATCAAATCCAAAATGTTGACAAGACCTTAAGTCCTTTGTGATCTGACTCTTCAATCGCATCTTTGCAATCCTAGTCATACTTCTAGTGTTTAAATAGTTTTCTTTTCCTACCTAAGGACCATTGAACATGTGTTTGGTTGCCTCTGCTCAAAATATACTTCTCTCCCACTTGTAATCTCTAATTAATCTTTTAGGTCTTTACTTAAAGACATTTCTTTGGAGGCCCTTCTCTGTTCATCTGGACATGGATATATTCTCACATTATACACAGTACTTATAGTTTATAACCCAGGATTTTAGCAAGCATGCTAAGCCAGAGCCTACTTTGTCAAGGAAACTGGGTATACACCCAGTCTTACTCATTTTCAACTTATAGATTGAGCTGTAAGCTTGATCATAATCACTCCTCACTTAATTCTCATTTCTACCACGTAGAAACTATTTGAAATTTTAAGAGGTGGCATTAAAGACAAATTAGCATGGAAAGGGCTCTGAATCAGCCTGAGTCTCAGTATCCTCATCTATAAAGTGAGTATTTTACTCATTCTAGTTCTAATTTGATTCTAAATTATATGAAAATAAGTTTCATAATGTATATTATTTAAATGAAAAATTATTTTTAAATATCATTTTTAAGTATTTTTAAACCGATAGATGTACGTACTATTTTGCCATGTTACCATGCTCTAAAAGAGTTATAATTAAACCCACTAAAAGGAACAGAGCAATTACATTAATCCTATTGCTTCCTTGGTAAGCTTCTGCTTGCTTCCCTACAGAGCTCTAGTTTCACTGAGCTAAATTCTTACTCTTTGTGTATTTGTATTGTAAATTCTTTTCTTATGTGAGTTTTGATTTATCTGATTTATAACTTTCAGAGGTGACTGTGAGGTCTTATAGAGGCTAAAAGGTTATTTTATACTATTTCTTTTAGGTGAGGAAGCTAAGACTAGAGAAGATGAGGTAAGCAAGTAATTGTAGCAGAAATGGTTCTCTTCAGTGTGTAGTGACTTCATGGCTTTTCTTTTTGCACAGTGTTTTTTCTTTCTCTTCCTTTTCCTCTCCAGTTTTTCAGTGGGTATGGAGATCATGCAAGATCAATAGAGAAAATGAGAAAATTATGGATGAGCAAAGCTGGGCAGCATTTTTTTGGATAGATAGTCTGAAAGTGAGCCATTTGCTTGAGGATAATAAGTCGCATGTAAAAGGGGTCACACATATAAGTACAAGAGGTTATCAATTCAAGTTCTAAAAATCTGCCCTATTCTTGTAAGGACACTGTTAAGTAAATGCGTGTTTCTATCGTTCTTTCATTTACCTGAGGTAGTCCATTTAAATAAAATTTATCCAAAATGAAGCCCAGACCATGGGTCTAAACATGCATGCAGTTAACTTTTATTCAGGTCACTATTTATTTTCATTATTTCCTCAACTGGAACCAGCAGCACTTTTACATTGACATGCAAAACAGATGGATTTTTGATTATTAAACCTATTGAATTAATAAGCTCATTTAAAACGTTGGGTGCTCTCCCCTCACCTCACTTTCTGCTTCCTTGTCAAGTTGCTTTAATTAGGATTTTAATATAACAAGTAATCTGAATTTGGCAAAAAGTGAACTGTTAAGCACTATTTAGAAATCACCAAAGTTACGAATAAAAGTTTGAGTGATTCATATTGAATAAAAGATTTCATGGGGTTCTATAATATTGAGCCAGTTAAATATAGAAATATATTTATATTTATAAATATAGATATAGATACACACACATATATACACACATGCACATATATACACACACACACACACACATATATTTATAATAGGAGAAGAACACTATTCTTCTATTTTGCTTTTTAGGTATTTTAAATCAGTTTTAAGCCTTTAAAGTCAAAATTCATTGTTTAGATCCAAAAGGAATATTGTAAAAATTAATTAGTTGACCTTATTTTCAAAAATTAGTAGATTCAGAATACTGAAGTTCTTAGATGGCAGAAGAACTCTATTCTTTAGTGACAAAATAGATGACTGTTTCATAGACATTTTTTTCTCAGCTTTTTCACTGCAGTGCCATTTTAGTTCTTTATGTCTTGACTCACATTAGAGCATTTTGTTGCCCAGATGCAATTAGGGACCAGATTTCTACCTGGGATGGCAACCACATTGTGGGAACCCCTAGTTGGAGGCTCCTGAATTGACTGAATGTCCCCTTTATTGCTTAGCTAAGTTAGAGCTACTTTTCTGTTTTTCAGCTAAGTTTCCATGTTGTGCAGAGAGGGGCCATGACCCCAAACTAGCTGAGTGGATCATCTGTCCATGTTGAATTTCCATGGCTCCTCTTCACTGATATAGATAACCAGATGGTGACTGTACTCCTTTATGCAGTCCTTAGCACAGTATCAAGTTAGAGGCATTTATATGTGCTTTTGGTTGAGGTGATTTTGTTTTGGCAGTACCGAATTCCTTGCTTCTATTTCTTGTGCCTCATGTATGCAGAGTGATGGAAAGATTGAGAGAACTCTGTGTGGGGTGTGCTTTGTTTCCTGGACAGTGCCCAGCCCAGAGTTTACCAAAATGGTTTGCCATAAGCACTAGTATTAGATTTAACTAACTACTGAGTGGTTTTATTGGGTGGCTCCTTGAATGTGGCAGACACTTAAATGTAGTCTCTGCTCTAAATGAGCTTATTGTCATAAGGTTTCTTTTTTATTTTTTCTCTCTATCTTTGTTTACTCACTCTTTCCATCATTGTGTTGTAATAAACTGTAGAAAATAATGTTTCCTGTATTCCATGATGTGTGAAGGAAGAAAAGGATAATTCATTAAGTTAAAATTATTTTCCCCAACTCATTCCTGTGAAATTGCAGAATTGCAGAATCTTGCCAAAAAATTGATAATGATTACTTAAAATATTTAAGTAATCTGAAAGTAGGTAAACTGTTGTGTGTTTCATGGTGATGTTAATTATAAGTAAATAATTCCTTAATTATGCTCTTTCATTTTGTCTATATATTTCACTCATTGTTTGGTGAGGAAGGATCTAGAATATATATAAATCTGTTTCTTAAAAGATCATCATATTTGCTCTGTTTTCTAAAAACACTGCTTAATATTTGATGATATTTTATTCTAGTACTTACTGTAATTTTTTGAAGATGAATATTTGATTTTGGCTGGGTGTGGTGGCTCACACCTATAATCTCAGCACTTTGGAAGGCTGAGGTGGATGGATCACCTGAGGTCAGGAGTTCAAGACCAGCCTGGCCAACATGGTGAAAACACATCTCTACTAAAAATACAAGAATTAGCTGGGTGTCTTGGCAAGTGCCTGTAATCCTAGCTACTCAGGAGGCTGAGGCAGGAAAATCACTTAAACCTGGGAGGTGGGGATTGCAGTGAGCTGAGATTGCGCCACTGGACTCTAGCCTGGTTGACAGAGTGAAACTCAGTCTCAAAAAAAAAAAAAAAAAGTTTGATTTTAATAAGCATGTTTATCTTGTGGGTGCTGCAAGCCTACAACTACTTCAGGAAGTACCGATAGTATCATATGAAATGGCATATTAAATTGAATGTTCCTGATAGTGGTGAACTTCAGTAATTTCTTGTGTGTGTTTAGTACTTTTAATAAAGTCTGCATTCACAGAGATATGAAATTAATAGCTAAATATGCTTTTTGCTGAATCCAATTAGTCTTTTTTTTCCCTTTCTTTTAAGACGGAGTCTCGCTCTGTCGTCCAGGTTGGAGTGCAGTGGTGCGATCTCAGCTCACTGTAACCTCTGCCTCCTGGGTTCAAGCAATTATCTTGCCTCAGTCTCTTGAGTAGCTAAGATTGCAGGCATGTGTCACCACTCCTGGCTAATTTTTGTATTTTTAGTAGAGACGGGGGTTTCACTATGTTGGCCAGGCTGGTCTTGAAATCCTGACATCAAGTAAATGGCCTGCCTCAGCCTCCCAAAATGCTTGGACTACAGGCGTGAGCCACTGTGCTGGGCCTGAATCCAATTAGTCTTCATTTTTTTTTTAATTAAATGTGAGAAGGACATTTTGCATTCTAATCTTTCAATGATTATGTTGAAATACATAGTAAGTTTTTTCCTCACCGGATTATTATGACAGGAAGTTAAGAACCTGTTAGCATTCTCTACCCTATAAATCATTTTCTTCTCCAAACTAGAGATTTTAGGGTTTTCATTGGTTCTGTTATTTGTGAAATAATCTATGTTCACCTTCTATCACTACCTCTTGCCTTTGGAATGTTTGCATTTTGTGCCAGTTACCTTTCAGCATTATTTTCAGGCTGAAGATTTAAAAGTTTTTTATAGTTCATTTTCATATGAGAGGCCCCCAGCCCTTACCTTCCTAAAAATTTTATTTTCACTTACATGGATTGTCAGACTCTTGTTAAGAGATGGTTTTGCATAAAATAGGCTTAGGTAGTATTTTGTTTTCTGTTTCCAATATGTGCTCTGTTAATGGCCACTATAACTGTTGGCCTTTCTGACTGTAACAGCACATTGGGCATGTTGCTCTTCAGGAAACAGTAAATAATGACTCCCAGATCTCTTTCCAGAGCTCTCTTATTTTATGAGTAAAATAATCCCTTCTCATTTATGAGTTTGCCTTATTTGAAATTCAGATCTAATGTAGATTTACTTCTGTACTGTATATGTTTTTCAGAACCTCTGCTGGACATCTGAGTCACTTGTTTTTACCTTTGTTCTTCTGCCAGTTTCCTCTTAGGTGATTGGTCACATACATACTAAGTATCATGAAAATATATTATATTTTATGATTGTGCTATGTGTACTACCATATGGTATTTGTAGCATTTATGATCTTGGGAAAGAAAAGATTAAAAATAAACGTTGTTTGGGCTGTTAGAGATATTACTGCCCAGGTAAATGTCTAGTAGTGTTACATAAAGGAAAAGATTTCCTTCTGGAGAGGATTGAAAGTGACTCTCCCATCATCAAGCTTGAGGAATATTGACTATGGAAGCAAAGCTCTCAGGCTAAATACCAGAGAGCTATAGTATCATGAAGCATTTTTATTAATTTATAAAACTGGTAACTAACATTTTGCCTCAAACGTTTTTTAAAATCAAAGCTTTTTTGTAGAAATTAATACATATGGATGTATTTCTAAAGTCTGTATTTTGAGAAAATGTATAAGCAAAGTCTAAGAATGGACCTTCAGACGAGGTTTGAATGAATTATTGTAACCATTAGTGAAGTGTAAAGAGAGTTTCAAAATAAGTCCGCAGCTTCTATTCCACGCTTTATCCAAGGGTGGAGAAAATTCCAGGTGTTTTGGCTCATGACAAACAATCTGGTTGGTGGTTGATTCTTAACCTTTCTTGGGTCACATCTGATATAAAGTGTTATGTTAAAGGGTGAATCTGATGAGAAGCATGGATTATCTTTAGAGAAAATTTCATATATTTACATGCATAATTTTGCCTGTTCTTTAACAGGATTCACAGAAGTCCTAAAACTGCATGGACCTCCTGGTTAAGGACATTTATGCTAATGTCAGAAATATTCAAGCAACTTTTATAATTAAACATAAATTACTATGCAAATATAAATATCTGTGAGCTAAGGGAGGAGGCAGGTTCTTCCCAGTAATTAACAACATCCTTCCCTTCCTACTTTAGCTCTATGTATTTACCTATTTCAGCTTCGGTATTTCATCTTAAGTTCTTATACTGCTTAAGAGTATAGCTTATTACCAGTTTAGGGTGGAGAGATGCCATTGGTAGCTATTTAGTGTCTTCTTTGTTCTCTGCATTTTATTTTAGGGAATATAAAGCATTTGTGAAGCATTATAGATTGTCTTGCAATCTCATTTAAAAATTAAGTTATGAGCTCCTTATCTAAGATTTATCCTACCATGAAGACTTTTAAGAACTTAATCCTCATAGTTTGAAGGTTTTATTATCCATTAAGTCTATTATATTATGCTTACCTTCATTGTAGATTTTTTTTCTTTATATATATCTCCCTAGTTTTTCTGTTGATCTTCGTTAGTACTGAAATTTCTCTGTCATCTTCATATTAGAAGATTTCAATATTGTTTCTTCTTCTGCATAACTTATAGAAATATTAAGTGAGATTGATCCTGCAGCCATCTTGGAATGGTTCATTCTAGAGTACTTTTGGAGTACTTTATTTTTCATACCAATGGTTAGTCCATTCTTGCATCACGTATAAAGGAATACTTGAGACTGAGTAATATAGAGAAAAGAGGTTTAGTTTAGTTGGCTCACAGTTCTGCAGGGTGGATGTGATGCATAGTGCCAACACCTGCATCTGGTGAGGGCCTCAGGAAGTTTACAATCACGGTGAAAGGCAAAGGGAGAGCCAACAGATCACATGGTGAGAATGGGAGCAAGAGAGAGGGGGATGTGTCACACCCTTTTAAACAAACAGATCTCCATACAACTCACTATCTTGAGGACAGCACCAAGCCTTTCTGAGGTATCCACCCAGATGACCCAAACACCTCCCACCAGGCCCCATCTCCAGCATTGGGGATTGTATTTCAACATGAGATTTGGAGGGATGAAGAAAATGCCAGTTTTTTTCAGGCACCCCTCTCACCCTCACTTGTGTCTTAAGCGTCCCTTAAGACCGTAATCAAGTCTTATTAATTTTGTATTATCAGTTCCTAGCATGGTGGTACCTCATACTGTATTTCAGTACATCCTAATAGTAGATTGAATGAATGATTGACTTCTGCATTTCCAATACAGGTATTTAAAAAAGTAATCTACTTGAGACTTTTGTTAAGGAGGCTTTTTGAAAGTCTAACCCTTGTTTGATTATCTCTACCTCCAGAAGAAGCGTTGTATGCATCGTTAGGTATGTGCTAGACTAGCTCAAGTCTAATACTGATCCCCAAGATGTTGGCTTCTAAAATCCTGGTTGGTTGTTTGAAATCTTGGCAGGAACCTTCGGAAAAATAATAACATGCTTTTAGATTGTAAGATAAAAATCTTTGAAAGGGGTTCAGGCAGTCTTTAAAATTACTGATCAGAGATGGCCTTTCCACTTTTAAAGGAAAGATTGAAGGGAATGGTATTATCTAAAAGAGTAATAGATTAAATATCCCATGTTAAGCATTTGTTTTCCCCCAGGAGGTAGCATGATGTGGTTATTTTAATGCCACTTCAAGAGTATGCACATCAAAGTTAAATAGTAGGGACAGTACTTATTTTTTATATATGAAAACTATTTTGGAATTTACTTTTTACTCAGTTGTTTAAATTCTTAGAAACCAAGGATTGTATATGACTAGGTTCATGTCTATCAATAAATCAATAGCTTATAAAACATTTTTTAGGCAATAGTGATTGCTTCGTTACTAACATAGTATTATCCAAATTTTTTAGCAGTCATGATCTCTGAACTCTGAAAGGAAATTAGAAATAAAGCAAAAACCAAACCTTGAATTATGGGTAACAAACCAGGAAGGAAGCTGGTAGTGTTGCAGAATATTCAGGAGACTAGAGAGACCAATGGGTGAAACAGGAGGATTTTATTAAGGTGGCCACCAGCTCAGCGGATTAGCATCCCAAGGCTGAGCAAAGGAGAAAGGAAATGGGGTACTTTTTGTACATCCAGGATGATATGGCAGCTAACAGGTTTACAGAAGCCAGAACAAAAAACAGTTAATTAATTTGTAACATGTTTTGTGATGTACGTTACATTTGAAAAATAGCATTTTGAGAAATGCATTGTACCTTCTTTGGGTGGTATTTTGCCCTGTGACCTTGCAGCTGGTCAGCAAGAAAAACAGGAGTCTTGAGATTCCTGTGAACTTTGCTGGGAATATGAGGAGAATAGATAAGGTAGGTTTTACAGGGAGTTAGTTAATTTTAAACAGAGCTAGGGAGTTAGGTTTTATATTGAACAGCACGCAACACAGCACAATTTATTATAAGCAACTACAAATTATAAGGTTTTGTTTTTACTATTATTTAATTACCTTCTTCAGTAGAAAAGCCTTCTATATCTTCAAGTAGTATCCAACCAAGAGGATATTACCAGGCTGTAACTGATAACCTTGGGGAATTAAACTTCATATGGCAATGCCAAAGGCTGTAGTAATCATTAATGGTACATGTTTGCTGCTGTGTTAGCTTTTATTATTATTATCTCTAGAAAAAGCAAAAATATTACTGAATTGGTGTTGTTACACTTTGAACTTCTTCTATATTGTTTCCTGATATTCTTTTTAAATGTACTTTTTAGTGTTTCCCTTTACTGGTGCTTTGTAAAGTCCATCAAAGGATAATCAATACATAGATTTTATTTTTGAATTTTAAGGAGTTTTAAGTAGAATAAACATCTTCATTTATTTCAGAAATAGAAATATTTCTAGCTAAGTAGATTGGCTTTTTTATTAAGACAATTTCAAACATACTCAAGAGTAGGAAAACAATAGGTATGCTGTACCTAGATTGAACAATTTCCAAGATTTTTTCCATGGCGGCTGCTGCTGCTGCTGCTGCTGCTGCTGCTGGTGGTGGTGGTGGTGGTGGTGGTGGTGCTGCTGCTGCTGGTGGTGGTAGTGCTGCTGCCTCCCCATCCCTCTCC